>NW_007726225.1:266326-290675 GCF_000696425.1 Galeopterus variegatus | reverse complement strand
AGTCTGGCGCGCTTCACTCCGCCTCTGAGGAGTCCTTTGCTGGCTTTCCTGGCCTTGTATGACTGGGCAGATCGCTCGTTCCCGCAGCCAGGCTTGGGTGCTCTCAGGAGTCCTCCTCTGTGTCGGCCCCAAAGCCTAGAACCTGCTGCCGCTTGTTTGTTGATGTAGGATCGTTATTGAAAGAATTATTCACCTTTTGTTGCTCTTGGAAATGCAAACAATACTCTGGTATCACAGCGCACGGCTCACAGGATTGCGCTGTCTCCTGGCAGGCCGCTCAGACCCGTCGCCATCTTTCCTTGGAAACCGGCTCCCAATTAACTTTTTGAGGATAAAGAGAAGCATGGCCAAATTTAGTCTCTGATTTTAAGGATGTAAAATGTGTTTCCAGTTCCTCTTATTTTAGTTTTCTTATTGTTTTCTGTGAATTTGTTTGGAAGATAATCCTCATTTTCCTAGCTTAAGTTTTCACATAAAAGTATGTCTTAAAAACAAAAGAGACTTTTGGCTGCTGTGGACATAACTATTAGCTTAGCTTCTATACTCCCTAACCAGGTTCTTAGAAAATTACCAGGTTGCTCATTAAAAGATGACTCCTGCCCAGTCCTGATTGAGTTTATTCTATTTTCTTAATTTATTCTTTAGCCTTAAATTGGAATAATACTGAGCTTAAGAAAAGTAGATATGCTGTTAGCAAAAAATGAGGAAGTGATCTACTTTTAAGGAGTTATCAATCCTCCTAAGGCTACTTTGAAAGCCCTTTGCGGTTACCTAAACCCCATCAGGAGACTGGTCAGCTCTAGACTGTACAATTCACCCTGCCAAATTTAAGGCCAGCAAATGACTAACAGGAAGTTTGGTCTTTGGGTTGGTCACATGGCTTCCAAGGAAATATGGCTTGAAGGCTCTGTGTAAATATGAGAGGCAACCATGTGTTTTTCCAAGTAAAATTTGACTTAATCCCTTAAGGAATAAAAATTACAACAGTAATTACAATTCACAGCTTCCACCTCACCTACCAGCATCTTCCTGTTGTTTTATTCAGAGCTCTGGCATTTTCAAACACATTTATTCTACCCACAAGAACAGTATCGTAATTTCTCTCTAAGCCCTAAAAAATTGTTTTATTTGTATATTAATCTGTTCTCTTTTTTTTCACATTGAGACCCTGGAAGTCTCAATAAATCCTGTAAATAGGATTCATGCTATGAGTGCTATGACTTCATTCTGCGAATAACCAGACAAAAGGAACAAAGAAACGAAAAGCTTGTTTTGCATGCCATCATCTCAACTAGGTATACAAACTTCTATGCAATTTGGAACATATTCTTGGGGAAGAAGGGATTAAAAAATCAGATATTGTACTAGTTAGCTATTGCTGTATAAGAAAATACTCCAAAACTCAGTGGCTTAAAACAACAAAACTTCATTATTTTTCATAATTCTGAGTGCTGGCTTGGTGGTTCTTCTGTTGATTTTGCCTGTAGCTACATTCAACTAGAGGTTAGAGCACAAGTCCTCATAACAGGTCATCTAAATGTTCTGACAGAGCCAGCCCCAGTGCACAAGCATATGGTAAGTCTCTGCTCATGTCACATTTGCTGATGTCCTATTGGACAAAGCAAGTCACATGTCCAAGCCCAGAGTCAATGTGGAAGGGGCTACATAAAAGCATGGATACTGAGAGACAATATATCTCAGGGCCATTGCTGTAATAACCTACTACAAATGGTGATAACGGAGAATGTATTTTGTGGTCACATTGAAAGAGATCCCTAAAGAATAATGATTTGTGCTCTAAATTTAGCACAGTTGCACACCTGGAGAGTACTAGTCAGTGGGTTGTCAATACAAGAACTAGTATTATTGATTAAAGGGTATTTAATGAAGAACTTTCTAGAATTAAAAAAAAAAACATGAGTTCTGAGATTGAAAGTGTACACCAAGTAAAATGTGTGACCAGTAGAAATAAATTCGCATCTACATACATTGCAAGGAAACTACATACACTGCATCAAGGATAAACATAAAGATTGTTAAAAAAAAAAAAAAAGGAAAGGAAAAAGGTTAATTAGAAAGACAGAACAAATCTTATCAGAAACAATAGATTGTAGAACAGAGTGGAGTAATATCTTCCAGTTACTGAGTTTATATATCTTTCAATTAGAATTCTATAGTTAATTAAACTATCATTCAAGAATAAGGCCAAATTTTTAGAATGCTAGGCCGTAAAAGCTTAAGAGTATATACTACTTTTGAAATGATAGATAACATTCTATGTAATAGCTAATAAGGATGATATGGGATTGGGAGTTGTGTGAATAGTTAAAGCATACTGAGATCCACATCATTCATAAGAGATGTACAGACATTTTGAATAACTTTGAAAAATGTCAGAAAAAATATATACTTAAGTAAGGAGAATAAAATGTAATGGGTGTCCATTAAATAAAAAGAAATATAACCTATAATTCTGAATCAACAAAAAAGGCAAATTTTTAAAATAGTTTTTAATCAAACAAATCACATAAAAAAGGAAAAATAAAATGTATAAAAAATAAAACCAAAATAAAATGTTATAAATCAATAAATGCAAATGGATTAAACTCAATATAACAAAGATGAAACCATTCCCAAATTAATCTCTAAGATAAGGAAATTCCAATCAAATGCCCAAGAGAGTTTTTTCTGAACATGAAAATCTACTACTAAAATTAGTATAGAAAAACATCTAATGAGTGGGTAGGGCACACACCTTACATCCTACAAATATAAAGTAATTGAAACAGTGTGACCGTGTCACAGACAAAGAGAAATAGATCAATAGAAGAACAGAGGATGCAGAAGCAGAGGCACACAAATATGGAAACTTCTTATGTGACAATTGTGGCCCTGTAAATGTGTGGGGAGAAAATGGGACAAATAACAATGCATATGGAATAAAATAAGGGTATATTCCTATATCCATATAAAGTACGGAAATAAATCCCAAATGGATTAAAAGTCAGTGTGAAAGCAAATTTGAAAAATGGTAGAAGAAAACATAGACACATATCTATTTAGGTAAGAAAGATTCCTTGGAGTCATCTCAGATCTCTCCATTGCAAACGTTCAAAGGCTTTTTGCCATCTCAATGGGCTCTCAAACTTCTAGAGGTGATACAAGTGGATTATGGAAAGAGGCAGACTAGAGGTTCCCAGGGCATGTTTCTCCAACACAGGAAGACCAAAACAAGCCCACCGCAACCACTGCCACAGTTGCTAGTGCCACTGTCCAGTCCCATAACCATCTCCCACCTTAATCAGTACTTCACCTCAATTCTTTATCTATTCCTTGCTGAAAGAGTACATTAAAGCATCTAGCCACAAAAGACTTATTCTTACCTTAGCAATTCTATAAGAAATGTTTTAAAGTTCCTTTTAAAAATATAAGAGAAAATAAAACAAACAAAAATCTCTTCTAAATCCAGGTAATTATAAAATTATTTAGATAACACTGGAAAAAACATTTATTTAGGTAACACTGGATGTGAATCCCTACCTAAGTAACTGCATGACTACAGCATTTTCCTAACCTCTGGAAGTTTTAATGTCCTCAACTCTACATATAGTTTCTATAATGTCTATTTTTAAGGATGTTCTAGGGATCAAATAACATAATATAATTAAAATGACCGGTATATAATGAATGTTCAATTATTCTACTGGATGCAATTATTGATTTAAATAAACCATGGAGGTAAGAGGCAAAAAATTTTTTTAAAAAGCTAGACTAGCCTTTTGAGCAAATATCATCAGCAATAGTAAAACCAGCTGAGTAAATCCCCCACTCTTCTCTAGTCACCTGCTGCTAAACTTGCATCCCACAAAATATAGGAAAAAAGAACAACATAGCAAAATGAAAATTATTTATTATCAGTTATGACCTCTGCTCTAAATCTCTATCTGATTAATCTTTGTCACAGTGAAACAGACTGAAATATTTGTGAGTTTGGGGGCCTAGTTTTGCTATTTTCCTCTTAGTTTTAGAATAAAATCATTTTCTTTTCTATGGATTTGTGTGAAATCTACTCAGTCTTTCCCAAAAGCTAGTACTAAGAACTGTTTTAAAAGAATTTCTTGACATCTTTGGTTTTAGTAATTTGACTATAATGTTGCTAGGTTTTAGTTATTTTTTCTTTGGATTTTGCTAATTTTTTTGAATATGTAAGTTGATAGTTTTCATCAAATTTAGATACTTTTCAACCATTATTTCTTCAAATATTTTTTATGCCCCACTCTCACTCTCATCTTTCTCCAATTACAGGTGCCTGATAGAGTTCTAAGGTCATGAAGTCTCTGTGATTTTTTTCAATTTTTTTCTCTGTTCCTCAGATTAGATAATTCTATTGATATGTGTTTAAGTTCCTTCACAATTTTCTGCCATCTCTAGTCTGCTGTTAAGCCCACTAAGGAAATTTTTCACTGTGCTTTTTAATTCTAAAATTTCCATCTGGTTCTTTTTTATAGATCTCTTTTCTCTGCTGAGATGCCCTATCTGTTCACTAATTATGACCATCTTTTCCATTAAGTCCTCAAACATTATATATAACAGGTTTTTTTTTTAATGGTCTTTTGTCTTTTAATACTGATATTTAAGTTATCTCAGTGTCTGTTTCATCGATGCATCTTTTCTTATTTATGGGTTACACTTTCTTGTTTCTTTTCATGTCAAGTAACTTTTTATTGTATGCTGGACATGTAAGTTATATGTTGTAGGGAATCTGGACTATGTTGTATTTTTTTAAAGGAGACTACATAAGATATCAATTAAATGCTCAAGGCACTCAACAAGGGCTCTCCAAACTGGCTGGATTGAAACTCCAGTGCTTTCCAGCACTAAATGTCCTCTGGTATCTCCATTCCATTCTCAGCCCTCAGCAGCTACTGTACTAGGTCTTGCATACATGGCCCAGTTCTTGTCTGGTTAAGGACCCAGAATGAAACTCCATGCAGATTTCTATTCCCTCCCCTTTCCATCTCCCACACACATAAAGCTCACTTTTTTCTGGTGTCCTGCCCTACAAATTTAGCCATGTCAAGAGCCCAGAACTCTGATGTCAGCGTCTTCAATTCAGTGACACTGTCACTCTACTTGGGTCCTATCTCTTGTGTCACAGTAGGGCAAGTGGCCCCAGGCCAAAAGGCAAGGGTAAATGTCAGGGTTCACCTCATGTGTTTCTCTCAATAATCAGTCTTGCACTACCTGAAAGGCATGAAATTAGTTGCCTTATATATAGTTCCAGTTTTATAGTTGCTTGTGGTAGGAAAGCAAGTCCAGTAACAGGTACTTAGTTATGGCCAGAAGTAGATGTCTTTGAACCCTTTTCCTACTACACCATTAACATGAGATACAAGATAATCTTTGGCTTTGGTGGTAGAAGATAGTTTAGGCATACTTTTCTTCAGGCTCATATTTCTAGGTTCTACTTAACCTTGCTTGTCTTTCTGATTTTATTACTCTCTGTAGGTGGTAAAATAAAACAAAATACAATAAGCTCTCTGAATTCTGGTACTCAACAATAGAATCTCTTAACCTGTTGGAAAAACCTGAGAGTTTCCTGGGGAAAAATATGCTAAATTTTCCTACAGATATAAATTCTTGATGTTTGTGCAGTTAACTACAAGTGGATTTTTAAACGGATAATTAAGTTTGGCTACTTTATAAATCAAAGTGCCCAAGATCTTGCTTACCCAAAGTAACCAACTCATATTTACACTGATATTTGCTATATGACAAGTGTCTTAGTCACTTGGGCTGCCATAACAAAATATCACATATTGGGTGGTTTAAACAACAGAAAATAATTTTCTCAAAGCTGTACAGACTAGAAAGTCCAGGATCAAGGTCTGGCAAGGTTCTCTTTCTAGTGAGAACTTTCTTCCTGATTTGTAGATGTCTGCCTTCTCCCTGTCCTCACATGGCAAGGAGAGAGAAAGAGTGCAAGCTCTCTTGTGTCTCTTCTTATAAGGGCACTAATCCAGTCATGGGGGAACCACCCTCATGACTTCTTTTAAACCTAATTCTCTCCCAAAGGCATGATCTCAAAATACCATTACATTGGGGATTAGTGCTTCAACATATGGATTTTAGGGGGACACAATTCAGCTAACAGCAAAAAGTCTTCATACTTGTATATTATGAAAGTTTTCTTATGTGATACATGGAATAAAGGTTTATCTGAAGACCTCTCATGTGATAAAAGCGTGTTTGTGCTTTTTCCAGTTTCACTAGTTTCATATAAAAAATAATTACTCCTTCAATAATTTTTCATCTACTATGACAAAATAGTTTCAAATGTGAAAAGGAAATTAAAGAGGAGACAAAAATTAGGAAAAGACATTCCATGCTTTTGGATTTGAAGAATTAACATTGTGAAAATGTACATACTACCCAAAGCAATATACAGATTCAATGCACTCATCAAAATATCAATGACATTGTTCATAGAAACAGAAAAAAAAAATCCTAACATTCATATGGAACAACAAAGACCCCAAATAGCCAAAGCAATCCTAAGCAAAAAAAAAAAAAAAAAAACAAAGCCAGAGGCATAACACTACCTCATTTCAAATTTTACTACAAAGCTATAATAACCAAAATAGCATGATACTGGCATAAAAACAGATACATGGACAAATGGAATAGAATAGAGAACACGGAAATCAATTCACATACTTAGAACCAACTGATCTTCAACAAGACACCAAGAACATATATTGGGGAAAAGACAGCCTCTTCAATGGTGCTGGGAAAACTGGACATCCATATGCAGAAGAATGAAACTAGACCTGTACCTCTTGCCATATAGCAAAATCAACTTGAAGTGCATGAAAGACTTAAATATAAGACCTGAAACTATAAAACTGCTCAAAGAAAACATAGGGGAAACACTTCAGGAAGTAGGACTAGGCAAGGACTTTATGAATATGACCCTAAAAGCACAGGCAACAAAAGGAAAAATAAATAAATGGGATTATACCGAACTAAAAAGCTCCTGCACAGCAAAAGAAACAGTTAACAGAGCAAAAAGACAACCTAAAGAATGGGAGAAAATATTTGCAAACTATGAATCCAGCAAAGGATTAATAGAATATACAAGGAACTCAAACAACTTAACAGTAAAAAAAAAACAAATAACCCGATTAAAAAATGGGCAAAGAGCTGAGTCGTCATTTCACAAAGGAAGATAAACGAATAGCCAACAGACACATGAAAAAATGCTCAACATCACTCAGCATTAGAGAAATGCAAATCAAAACCACACTGAGATAACATCTAACCCCAGTTAAACTGGCTATTATCAAAAAGACTGAGAACAACAGATGCTGGCGAAGATGCAGAGAAAGGGAAACCCTCCTACACTGTTGGTGGGACTGTAAATAGGTGTAGCCATTAGGGAAAATGGTATGGAGGTTCCTCAAACAACTACAGATAGAATTGCCATATGACCTAACTATTCCACTGCTGGGTATATACCCAAAAGAATGGAAATCATCATGTTGAAGGAATACCTGCACTCCGGTGTTTATTGTAGCTCTATCTACAATAGCCAAGATATGGAGCCAACCTAAATGTCCAATATTGGATGACTGAATAAGTAAAATGTGGTATATTTACACAATGGAATACTAATCTACCACAAAAAAGAACGAAATACTCCCATTTGCAGCTACATAGATGAATTTAGAGAAAATTATGTTAAATGAAATTAGCCAGACACAGAAAGAGAAATACATCTGTCCTCACTCATAAGTGGGACCTTAAAATATAAACAAATAAATAAAAAAGAAAGAAAGAAAAAAGATACAACAATCACAATGATAAGTTGAACTTTCAGAAGAAGAGAAAAGAACTGAGATTCTAGAAATGGGAAAGAAGGAGGGGGAGAGGGTCAGGGAGGAATTGGTTAAGGGCCACTAAAAATGATTACATTGTATAATGTTGAATATACTAATTATCCTTTTTTGAGCATCACATATTGTACTCAGGTCTTGATATTCAAATCTGTACCCCATAGATATGTACAATCAACTATGTTTTAATTAAAAAAAAGAAACTCATATTTTTAAAAAGGCTTCAGGGAAATGTGGCATAAATCCCTTAGGAAAATAAAATTCTACAGAGATGTCTGTAAAGACTAGGCATACGTTTTTTTGTTTGTTTGTTTGTTTTTCCTTTTTGTCTTTTTTACTGACCGGTAACGGGATCACAACCCTCGGTGTTGCGCCCACACCATGCTCAGCCAGTGAGCGGGAACCGGTCTCCACGTGGGATCCGAACCCTCAGTGGGACTGGAGAGTGCGCCACCGGGCCGGCCCTAGGCATACGCTTTTGAGGTCTTGAACCCTATAGGTATTTGGAAAAGAGGAAAGTAACTCTCACCTCCTTGGTCAGTCATTTGAAGAGCATCTCAGTCTCTACATCATTTCCGGTGCTGATGAGACCCACCTGCTAGCAGCAGGAGCCTAAACAGGATGGCCAGAAATCCCAAGAAAATAATCAAGATGGAAAAAAATATGCCGTCGTCAGCTTATGAATAAGAAACTACCTTACAGTCACACACAAAGACATAGACTAAACAGAAATTTCCCATCCTAAAAATGAAATGTGTGCAGAATTCTTGGTGAGTGATATCCAGTACAACATCCACACAATATCATCATTATTTGCAAGCCTACTCTGAATTATCTTTGTAGAAACAAGCTTTCTTCATAAGATATTGCTACTGGGTGAATGGGAGGGATCTTCTGAGTGGCAATGTGACACCTGACAGCAAAATTGCACATGGTATTAATACCAGAATAACTGTCTTATTATCTCAGTCACAAGATATTCTTTTTGCAAAAAAGAATCAGGAATTTTCTTTAGCAGGAGATATCTTAAAGCACTCTTAGCAGACTGAGGTCTAAGGATGCAAGACAAATCTGTATGTTTTGAAAAAATGTAGTTACTTTGTATGTGTGTTTCTTCTTGTTTCTGTGTGTATAGAAATGAGAAAGATACGGTATTTTTTGTTTATAAATAAACCCTATTATTTTCTAGAAGTGATGACCTATTTATAATCTCAAACTCCCTCATGAATAAGGGCAAAAAGATGGCTGGGCAAACTCAATGTCCACAAACAAAAATACTTGGAATTATCCTGTGCAGTAATAACTGAGCCCTAAAATGTAAGATAAGATTTAAGTGCTATGTCTACACAAGTCATTATTGTGTTAAATATAAATATTTCACAGTAAAGGGTGTCTTTTTATCATTGTGCTAGTAGTATTGTTTGCATCTAGACTCAGATTTCAGTTCTGCCAGTGACTGGGTGACCAGGGATAAATAACTTATCCCCTTTCTGATCAGTTTCTGTATTTGTAAAATGGGAACAATGACAGAAACATGAATAGAAGCTGCAGAATGTGCAGTCACAAGAATTGGGCTGAAGTGTAAGACTACTTCACGCTCAAGGCAGAACACCCGCAGCGTTGAGTGGAAGCCCATATACTGAGCAACTTTCCATAGCATCCGCCCTGCACTAAAGCTGCCATTAGGAGACAATTACACAGGAAGGATGCTGAAAAGCTCTATTCCAAAAAGCTAGCCATGTATACTTTCTCCTTAGGTAAATTTCTTACATCACACTGACCATTATCAGAGTACCTCATATTACATATCGCTATAGGTATTTTTAGTTTAATAATTTATTTTAGTTTTTTCTATGTAGATTTGCTGCCACCACTTTTCTGAGAAATAATGTTTCAGCAGAGCATGGTACAGTTAAGTGTGAGTTTATTTATATGTATATTTACATTTTTTGATGCATCTTATTGAGATTTAATTCATATAGCATAAAATTCAACCATTTAAATCACACAATTCAATGTATTTAGTACATTCATAGGGTTGTGCAATGAACAATCGATTATAGAATATTTTCCCCCTGTAATTTGAACTACATATGCCTTTTAAATAAGCAATGCCAGACAGAAGGTTCTGTAAGAATTTCAGAGCTAGAGAGGATATGTCAACTATATACTCCAGTAATATTGTTTACATAAATCTCACAGCCAGGATGTGGCAGATTCCTGTCTCCGGGCCCTTCGCCCAGCACTTTCTATCACCAAAGATAATAGTCTTTCACATGAATCACTGATGTTTGCCAGTTACTGACAGCCTACTTTGTTCTGAACTCCTTTCATAAAGAACAATTTAAGTGTTCCAAGATTTTTCATTTAAAAAAAAATCTAACCAAACAAAACCCGATAAGCTTAGCATATGACCAGTAGAGTTACAAAGTTATCTACTAAGTGTTTTTATGGCACAAGGAAAAGTATCACTCTTATTTCAGGTAATAGAACCTAGTGGTCAGGAGCATATGTTCTGGAGTCATAAGGATCTGTGGCTCTGCCACTCATTGGCTGTATGATCTTTTTGAGCTTTCATTATCACATTTAAAAATTGAAATAATAATAGTTACTCCTCTTACAGAGTTGAGCAGATCATGTAGGATAATCAGTGCACATACTGAGGTCAGTGGCTGGCTAATGTAATACATGTGTCATTATTATAATTTCCTGATGTGTATTTATCCCTTTATATATTTTAATACTATCAATTACAACAAACTTCCTCAAGTTAGTGTTTAAAATCACTATAAGATCTTTAATTTTTATAATATTTTAAAGTTTACCAAAGCATTTTTATGTATATCATTTCATTTGATCCAGTCAGAAATCTGCTAAGATGAAACCCAGAATCACCAAAAAAAGGTTAATGTAGATCTTCCTCTGTCCTTCATTCTGAAGATGTTTGTTATATCAAGGTACCAAAAAGGGGAGATGAGGAAAGACTCTCAGACTGAAGACTCAAATTCATAACACAAACAGATTCAATAATAAATTGTCTTCTAATGTATTGTCTTCTAATAATATGTCTTCTAATAAATTGTCTTCTGATGGCTTAGCAGTGCTGAATTATAAGAAAAGTTCCTTTCTGTTGCCGTGCCCTGGCCTTTTGGAAGAATTGCTATTGAGGACAAGCACCATCCTCCATACTCATGTTTTTCTGGGATGAGCTACATGGACATAACTTTGTTTCTATGGGAGAGCTCAAAATATCTATTTAAATAAATTCTATGATAGAAAGGAAGAAGTATATTTCTCTTATACAATTTCAGCTAAGGAGGCATCTTCCAGGTTTAAAAGAATGGGTTATATTAAACACGCCAATTCTCATAGTATTAAATGACTACGTAATTCAAAGAAGGCATCGAATATCAGATAAATAAATAAATAGTGCCAAAAAATTCAAAGGAAAGACTGTCTTCTCTGATCAATCATCTATCTTTGTCTATTTTACACTGCACTAGCACCATCCTCCCTTTAATTTGAATGGCTATTTTTTTCCCTAAAAATGCCCAGCTACTATATTCTCCCTGGGGGTAACCAAACCAGATGAGTCCTAGTGCTTGCAATACCAAGATGCTGTGGCTTATTTCTAGCTGCTGCATAGCTACAGGGGCCACAGAATCAACAGGTCTAGGGACAGCCCGTGGATTGGTTATGATGCTCTAACACAAACCATGTAGACATGCTTTCCATTTGTAATTTTTCCTCTTGATCTGCATTTTCCAATGAAAGGTACCCTTGAACTGGGAGACAGGAAGCCATGAGAAGTGATTCCAATTCTGTTATAATTGGCTAGATTATCAGGCAAGGTATTTTAGTTTCTGTGTCTTCCTCTGCTAAAGAAGAGCTTACAAAAGGGCTTTTAGAGTTCCACCCAGGTCAAGCATTTTATGATTCTGTGCAGTTTAGCATTAGTTACCCGATAACTTACAATGATGTCTTGTGTTCGGGGTTTTGTTGTTTTGTTTCTTTTTGTTTTGTTTCAGTGCTTTAATCCTCACAATACTGAGAAACAGTGATAGGTAGAAATTTCCCCCATGTCTTTAAACAAGGAGGCTAGTCTGCGTGCTCTCACAATAGGCCCAGACACTGCTGCACTGAAATAATGTTTTCTAAAGTCAGAGCGAAAGCAAAAATATAATTGGCTGACAGACCTTGCCTGGGAAAATTCACAGAGTCCTCTCACATGCTTTTACGTTATCCTCCAGAGTGCCTCCAGTTCTATTTATTCTTCCAGCACTGAAATAACCCCAGCATATTTCCGTAACAGCTCAAGAAAGAGTACCGTTTTGACTTCACCATGTATGGTTTCAATCCAGCTGTTTGCATTTTCACATCACGTGCTGTTCCCGAGTTGGGTTCTCACAGGCTGACATATAGCCACATCTCCCCGAAAAGGGTCAAGGATGCTTGCTGGGAAGAGACCTGTGGCAATTTCATCCAATTACTTGAGGCTTTTATTCTTAAGTCAGCACCAAATAGTCTAATATCTCTTATTGCCTGTTATAAATAGGTTCTGATGTCTATCACGTCAGCTCACTGGGAAAGAATGCAAACTGTCCCAGGAATGAAATACTCAGGATGGTGATTCTGCTTGCTAAGAGCTATTTTGTTTTAAATGACAACATTTTCCTTCAGACACACAGAGAAAGCGTGACATTTTTAGCCTGTGAGTTTCTCATCCTTAGGAATGATATTAGGTCTCACGAGAAAAAAAAAAAAAAAAAGAAGAAAGAGGGAGGAAGTTACATCAGTGGTAAAAATGTGCTGAACGATGTGCTGAACGATACATTTCTTCCTCGGTTGGCCTTTAAAGGAACGCTCATTATTTTGACCCAATCTGTGTGGTCATGCGGCCGTCTCCAGGAACAAATATCATTTATGTAAAGGCCTGTTCAGAAGGGCATCTAGAAAGCCCACAGCATGGAGAAAATAGAAACACATTATAGAAGACACCAAGTTGGGCCCATAAAATCAATTTAAAAAATCGCAGCAATAAAGTTTCAGAAAATGGACTTGTTCTTTTTCTCCCATACACGGAAATGTGAATGTGAGAAATGTTCTATATTGCTATATAAACAGATGATTTTTTTAATGTATTTTTTGAATTGAAACATAATTGAGTATACATATTTGTGGGGTACAGAGCTGACTATCAGTATTTGTGTATAGTATGTGATGATCAAATCAATATTATTAGCATGTTCATCATAACAAACTGTAATTATTCTTTGTGGCCCTTACCCAGTTACTCCCGATCCCCCTCTCCTCCCCCATTCCTACCTCTAGTATCTATAGGTCTGTTCTCTCCTGAAAGTTCAACATTTTATTGTGGTCTTTCTCCCTTCCTTCCTTCCTCCCCTTTCTCTTCCCTCCCTCATTTCCTTCCTTCCTTCCTTATCTCCCACTTATGAGTGAGGACATGCAGTATTTCTCTTTCAAACAGATGATTTTTTTCTTTGAGTTGAAACCCATCAATGTTTCATACAAGAAGCAAATCTGTGAAGACAGTTACAATTGTCAAATTTTCTGGTTTACTTATTTGTAAAGGGGATTTTGAGGTTTGAATTTCTGAACCTAGAAATATTTCTTGTTCCTGCTACAGGATAAGGGGAAGGCACCTGATAAAATTTTGTGTGTCATGATTGTGGTAACAAAATACTGTTCTAGAGGGTTTACATGTCTTTGAAACTTAGATAACTTGCCTTTCACCAAGATCATCACATCTCAAACCCAACTGCTCATGACAGTGATCTCCAGTTTTTGTGTGGCTATGATTCTTTTTTTGACCTGAATCCCTAGTTCTGCAGTTGGGAAGTTGGATACATTGTGCATTTCTGAATTTACACAGTTTTAATGATTCTGGATCTTTTGAAGAGTCTTAGAACGAAGAAATTTTGTTCAAAGGTGATGGTATATAGAAATATCTGGACACACAGAAATGATGTTAGGTGATGTTTGATTTTAAATAGTATGGTAGTTTTGAATTCTAGTCTGGCCCATATTTAGAGTGCAAATCAGAGTTCTAATGGTGCCCCCAAATAGCTCATGTCTGTAATGTGTAACCAATGACATTTTTCTTGAAATCAGAAATACTAAATGTTTGGAACAATTGTACTGAGATTTTTAGTTGACTTATGGTCTAAGAAATATAATCCTATCTAAAATCAGGGAAACATAAGTGCAGTAGTAGTGTTTGAGTCATGAAAACATTTTAAAAAACAATTTACTAAGATTTTTTGCTAGCTCAATCTTTGACTGTCTCAGTCAAACCCTGATGACTTGCATACACAAGGGCTTTATTTCAGGCATTTGACATTTTCAAATAAAGTTCACGGAGTATCTAAATAAAGTTGTTTTTAAATCAAATCTTCTAAACTGCTTTTACTTCTCCCTCCTCCTTCAGTGAGTGTCCATTTTAATTCCCATCCTTACCAAAGTTTAGCAAATATCCAAAGTGGCTATTAAAATGCTTATTAAGTTGACTCTACTCATGTAAGATGCATATACACATGACTGACTATATATTTTTTTTCTAATTTCAATGTATTCTTTAAAGAATTTTTCTTGAGGCAGACTCATTTCAGCCTCTTGGCATTTGCGATGTTTCCCATGACCCTTGTCAATCTAGCCCTAAGAGGTTGCCTTTCTCCTGGCCAATTACTCACCAAGGCTGTGGCATTTGCCACCAAAATATTTGAGTAAAATGGAAATTTTGATCATTATATAGAGCATAATTAATCATGGCACTTGTGATGTTAATTTATGTGCCCATAGCATAATATGTCTAAATATAAAGAGTAGAATTAAAAGAAAACTATCTTGATCTACTTGCATTTAAAAAATACAAAAGCAGTTCAAAGAGCACCATGGTTAGAAAACAGAAAATGTGAAGGCACAGTTTTGAAGTGGCCCAGAACCATAACTGAGTCTTGGACTACCCTTACAATTTCCACATACTTAGGAAAATGCAGAAATATATATCTGTAGTCCATTTTCCCTTGTCAAAGTAAGTGGAGATAGTTTAAAATCTGGACAACAACTCTTTTAGGTTTTAAATCAAGAAATCAAGTACTTACCACATGGTACCTTACAATAAATGACAAGTACAATCAGGCACATCAGAAGGTAGGGTATAAAAAGAAACATGGGAATATGAATAACATACTGTCCTTTCTAATTAGCATTAATGCAGTTCAGCTGCTAAACAAACGGACCTAATTGCTAATAATCAGATTACCAAGTTAAAAGGTCACTAAAACATGCTTTTTTCCCCCACAAATACAGACATTTCAAATCAATGCAATTGCAAACAATGTGAGCCAGTAGAAAGTAGGCAAAAATTAGAAAATCATATTATATTAAAATTAGAGCAAACCCCAAAGCCTTCACCTACTCTACACTTGGAATTGATGAGCTTTGATCTTATTTTCAGTTAAAAACCACCATCTCAGGTAGTTTCCCTTTTCTTTACAATTTAAACTTTCAAAAACCGATGTCAGGAATTTCATATCCTCTCTCACACCTGGAAAAGTGCTGTTTCAGATTTACAGGTTACCCTTCAGTTCTTTGCTCATTTCACTTTTTAGTTCTAAATGAAAAGTTGGAGAAAATATTATCTCCAGTAAAAGTATCTTCAGCGTCCTCCTTGTCTATTTCATTGTGGCCATGTAGTTTCCTGGATTGAAGTTACCCCAAGATGTTAAAATTGCAAAGATCTTTAAACTATGTTCTTTGCATGCTGAGAAGAAAATCCACACAAAAAGTGTTTCCAAGTTGACATCTGATGGACAGAATGTACAGTAAGTTTCCAATTAGGAAGACAAAATTTCCTTTCAGACAAGTTTGGATATCATTTGGTTAAAACATAGCATTAAGACATGATAGGTCATAGAAAGAATTTTGACAAACAATTTTAACTTCTGGAGACCAAATAAGAGGAAATGGGTAACAGTGTTAGTAAAGGGGTCAGTGAAACATAAAAAAATAAACTTCTATTCTGCTAACAAACAAACGATACTGCTGAGTACCTTTTCATGTGTTTAGCATTTTTCTTGATATTGCAGGCAATTCAGAGGTTTTGACACAATCACTGCCCTCAGAGTTGAAATTTTGGGAAAAAATTAATCAATATAGAACAAGTAGAAATGAAATAAGGTTGTAACTGTGGCACTAACAATATGTGTTCTAGCAACTCAGGGGGAAAAAACCAGAAGTCAGGAGTGGTTGGGGGGAAAAACTAATGGTGGAGGAAAGACTTGAGCTGGACTCTAAGGGTAGGTAGAAGCTGACTGAGCAGAACCAAGGGAGGATAGGAGAGGGGTTGTACAGGGAGAGGACCGGAATGTGCCAAGGCCATACGGAGTCCAATGCGTTAGGTGAGAGGAGCTTATTGAGGATAGTGGTATGCGTGGAGAAAGGCTGCATGTTGGGAAGCAGAAGGATATTAGATGGGAAGGGTAGAGTGGAGTTATATATAATCCAAAAAGGTCTACAAACCTACGGGATAACTAATGAAGGGCTACTGTGATCTTTTTAATACAACTTATGCCATGAATAAGATAAGCCTTTTTGAAATCTTCTGCAGGACTCTTAAAAATGTTACTCAAATTGGAGCTTGTTCTGGAAATTTTTCCAAAATTAATAGTTACTTATAACCTAAGTCCTAGATTTTTGTTAATAAATGGGACAAATTTTGCCTAGGCCAGTATCCTAGTAACATAAATCATCCTAGTGCTGTAGGGTATTTTATGGTGTTCCATAAAGCCTGTTGGAAAATTATTCTATATATACACCCACAGAGGTTAAAATTATATATAGACTCAACATGAATGTACCTATTCACCCCTCATTCATTAATTCATTCTTTCCACATTTACTAAGCACTTTCTCTGTACCAAGTATTCTACTGGGCACTGAGGACAGAAAGAGAAAAGAAGCATCCATGACTTCAATGAGACCAGAAGGAGAGATAAGCATATAACCAGATAAAAAACTGAGTGTGACAGAGGTAAAAGTCCATTGCAGCACCTCTTTTAACAAGGAAGATGGTTTTATTTTTAGCATCTTCTTATCAGAGATCAAAGGTATACAAAATACACAGGCATCCCAGGATGTCACAAGAATCGTGTTTCCATAAAAGCTACTACTCAATGCTGGCTACCAAAATGTCACAACATCAAAATGCACGGAAGGTCTGAGCAGTTTAATCTGGCAGCCTCTGTATGGGCAGCAACGGTGGGCAGAGGGTCTGGAAGGAATGGAGGTGCCCTAGATACCTGTTCTAGTCTTGGAAGAAAATTATAACAATGGGATACATGCTCTTCTGCCCCCCAAAACTCCTCAAAAATTTCTGCTGCAGCAACTGATGGACCACTGTCACCATTAGTTTCATCAGAGGAGAGCAGGTCTAAATAAGTAGAGAAACTATGCAGTGTTATTCCTCTAGACCCTCTCTGTCTCATTAAATGGAGCAACTTATGAAGTTAGGGAGTTATTTCAAGGACCTCCCACCCTCATATTATCTTACCACATGGTTACCGAAAGCTGACATTTTAATGGACTCAAATCCTTCCATTAGAGATAAAAACCAAAAAGAAAAAAGCTTGAATGAAGATGCTTAGTTGAAGTAATGCACACAAGTGAAATTAATTCACAGCAACTTAAAGTGGAATCCATCAACCACACTATAAAGGCTAGTATCAAATTTTCCTCTGTTTATACGAGAGGGGAAGTTAGAAAAGAGATGTGAATGGTGTGGCAAGAAAGGTCGAGAATGTGGAGCTGAGGGCTCTGAAAAGGAATACAAATTTCACCCACTTTATAGTTTGGTTTGGGGATGACTGTGAAATTACAAGAGCATAACTCAATGCTGTTTGTGGAAGCTGACCACTGTGTGCAGCTGCAGTCCTGCTAGTTAAGTAAAGATCGCGTCATATGCAGAAATCAACCCTGCCATTCATAATTATATATTTTTTATTTGCTTTATAACAAAGGAGTTTTGTTCCCTCAAGATTCTTTCCAGACAAAGAATAATGTTTAAAGGTGGGACCTCCAATGAGGACCACTTGTGTTCAAATCCTGGATCCTCCTCTTTCAGGCTGTGTGATGTTGAGGCCATATTTTGACCACTCTGAATTCAGGTTCTCATCTGCAAAAAGGGATAAGAAAAACACCAAACTCAGAAGGTTACTACGATGATTAAAAGAGACAGTACAGAAGGGGCTTCTTATACATACAGAAAGTTATAAATTCATATCAGTTAAAATTATATTTTTATACAGTACTGAAACCATCATTCAAAGTCACTGAATTGACTTACCTGAAACAAAATTAAGCACACTCTGGTAAAAAAGAAGACTGAAAAACTTAGTAGTTATACATTTATATCATGTCTTGAGGCTGTTCTAACATATTTTGCACTTCTACACAGTCCATGGGATATATATCAGTATCTAGCCTTGGGAATCTCTGCAGAATGAGGTAACATCACAGGAAACTTTCCTGAGAACTTCCAGAAAGAGCTTCTTAAATATTTATGTCAAAGTACCCAAATAGTAGAGGAGATGAAACACCTAAGCTTTTGGGTTGGGGAAAAGCCCAAAGGGACCTATAAAAGTGGAAATTTCTTTTATGTCTCCTTTGTGCATGCATTGTATTTCACACAAAAATATCTTGGCTTAAATATAGAGAGTTTTAACAAAAAATTCTAATAAGAAGGATGCTTCAGGAAGTTTCATTGTTAATCCTGGACTATCAACTACTGGCAATCTGGCACGAGTTCTCAGGGATTCAGTTATTGCCATCTGAGAAGCACAACAAAGGAGATACAAACAGAATTCCACTTAGCACACTACCACTGAGATAGGTCACAAAAATTATTTACACAGAGTTGTGAAATAAGACAGGCACAGGAAGGATTAACCTTGAATATTCTGATAATTTTCAGATGTATCAACAATTTGGAAAGAATTAAAATGTGAATGAGTGTGTTTTTCATTTGCAGGATTTCTCCACTAACCACAGTGGCCAAATATCCAATAAGCATATAGAAAGGTATGAAATAATTAACCAACAGGGAGATGCCAATTAAAACAGCAAGTTGCCACTGTTTACTCATCAGAATGGCTAATATTAAAACAAACAAGCAAACAAACCTGATAACAAATGTTGGAGCGGATGTGGAGCAACTGCAGCTTTCCTACGTTGCTGATGGGAATGCAAACTAGGATGCTCGTTTTGAAAAACTGCCAAAGAAATATACGTGTACCCTAGCAGTTCTACTCATAGCTATACACTAAATGAAAATGAATACATATGTTCACCAAGAGATATAATAGAAATGTTTACAGCAGCATTATTTGTGGTAGTCCCAAATTAGAAACAACTCACTTGTCCACCGATAAACAGAATGGATATAGAAATTGTAGTATAATTATAAGATATAACTAAAAATCAAACTACTACTACACACAAAAACCTAGATAAGTCTCACAAATATGATGTCATGCAAAAAAATAAAAAATCCATAGACAAAGAGTACCTATTGTATGAGTCTATTTACCTGCCGGGGACCAGCCCCAACACAGAGACTGTGAAGGTCCCCACTGGTAAGGGATCCCCCAAAAGGGAGGAAGGGCAGCGTCGGCGATGGAGCGGCAGCAAACATACAGACCCAAAGGATCTGTTGAATGCTGGGACAACAAACACACAGACTCAAGGGATCTGCTGAATGCTGACAATTTATTGAAGCAAGCATCAGACTTTTATACTTTTCTTTCTTATTTGCTACATAATCATAAAATAATCAATGAACAATATCATAATATCTCTTTGTAAGTGACATATGTTTTAAGAAAAATAGGATTACAGTTTATTCCCAGAAAAGACAATTACAATGTCCTTTCCTTTGAGCAAGAACGTTACAACCCACTGGTCCCATATAATCATCACTTTTCATCACTTGCAATCATTACCAAAACTACATCCATGGTACAATAGACTTTCTATGACGTTATTAAAACTTGATTCACACCTACATCTAACTATTCTTTATTCCTAAATAAACACTCTAAAAATTAACTTGCTTAACTAAACTTCTACTTCTATTGTAAAACAAAAGATTGTACATTAACTCCTTCCAAGCAGCCAGGCCAAACTCTCAGGCACCAGACAAGACAAATGCCTACATAGGTTCATTGTCCCCTTCCGGGCCCCACTGCCATAAGCCATCTCCTGAAAATCCATAATCATAAGTATCATTAGTATGATTAAATATTTTAGTATAATTTTGAATCCTACTTCCAAGTCTCCCAGAGCGATAGTTATGAGGCAGCAAAGAATAAAATAACAAGCACACAGAACTCCAGAATATCAGGGTGGAACACCGGCATCTTCTCCCACGATGAGGCCTTGCCATCATCCCTTCATGATGAGGCCCTGCAAACACCGTGTTTCATTAAAAGATCTTTACCATACTTAGTCTTATGAGTGGGAGGCGCCTCCGCATTTACCTAAAATTCAAAAACAGGCAAAGCTAATCTATAAAGACCGAAGTCAGGATAGTGGCTATCCTGGTAGAGTTGGGTAATGCCTTTTAGAGAACATAAAGCGGTTGCTGGGGTTCTGATGATATAATACACATACAGAAAAATACACAGATCATAAATATACAGCTCTATGGATTGTTACAAATTAAACATGTATATTTAATGAGCTGAATATTTATGATTTATTTATTTTTCTGTATGTGTATTATATTGAAGTAAACATTTCCAAATGAAAAAGCATTACTCAACAAGAAAGGAAAAAGGAAAATCTCCAGGGACCAAGAAGGAAGAGGAAGCAGAGGGATAAATGAGGGCGGAAATTAATCTGCCCTGAGGGTATTTGCTGATCCCAGGAACCTAGAAAGAACTGAATTTTAACTTAGATACTTGCAAGGTGATGAGTTAAAATGAAGATCTTGGTCATAATGTTGTACGGACCCTTCAGGGCAGGAGGCATGAGAGGGTGTCTTGAAAATACTTGGAAAAGTGTCAAGAAAACTTCTTAGTCTTTATGTGGACTTTGGGGAAAGATACAGATTTGGAGTTTAAAACTTAAAATTACCTGTAGGGTGAGAGAAAGCCCAAGATAAGGAATTAAAGCACTACTTTTAATGCTTAAATAATGTTCCTGGATAATGTCCAAGGATGCTTGGCGGAAGCAAACAAAATCCTATCTGGAGGAATATACTCTCAGTTTAGGTTTTACAAAATTGTCACAGATTCGATTCTGAAAATGAACTCAAAATACAAATTTTTAAAAAATCAAATGAGAAAACATGCTATCATATACTCTCAAAGTCATTCTTCCACTATAATAAATTTTAAGTAAAGAAAATATAAGTAAATTTGACAAGTAAATTCCAATTATTGATACATAAACCTTTAATAGAAGTAGGTGGCAACTGTTGCATGTTATGTTTTTAAGTGATACATGGGAAACATTTCTTTTCAGAGCTAAAAGTGAAAAAGATGAGTCAAATATATAGGAGACTGACACACTCATAACTGAAAAATTCTAGTAATATGGAATCTATTTATTAGGCATATAAAATTTGGCAGACTGTGATATGTTTTGGCTGAGAGGTCAGATACCTGGCCAGATGAAACAGCAAGTTCATTAGGAAAATGACCATTCAGTAAAAGGTAAACCCATGTATTCTTGGTTCCCATACACAAGAATGTACTCATTGTACTTTTAAACATGTGCATAATACTTCTGGTCACTATGGAAAGCCACTATGCATGACCCTTTCCCACCGCCTTTCTATGCTAATAGGCTTGCAAACATCTGAGCTAGCAGAAAGTGAGGGAAAAAAAAATAGTACCAGTAAAGTTGCTTAGATGCTAGTAACAGACATATATAAACTGTTCTGTGTTAAGCATGAATAACCATAGATACACACAATGCAACACAGAAAGCTAAAATTGTGCATTATAAAGATAGCAGGACTTCTGAGATGCCCAAACAGCTGTGAATTATACTTAGCCACTGAGTTGTAACCTATTTTATACTGAGAGGTCTTCATGTTTTTTGTTACATCGCTAACAATTCAAGATTGTGCTTTCCTTATACCTTTCATTTGCATTGTCTTATGACATACATAATGTAACTAAAATAACATCATTCTAAATAACACAAATAACTACTTTTTATTTTCCAAAGTTTGAAGATGTTTGGTGATAAAGCTTTCAAGTCAGGAATATTAGGTTTCTATCTAAACTAAAAATTATTTCTGAAAAATCTTATTTCCTTTTGTTTTTGATTTTTAAAAGTTCTTTCAATGTTTCTAAGTCTACAGCAAAGGATTTTGTACATAGCAAAAAGAATATGATATTTGAAGCAAAAATGAAGAGTAGGCTTAATGAATTTCTCTTGAAATCTCAATTCTTAAAAATTAAACCTTAAAATTTATTAGAAAATCAATTTTAATAACTGTCAATCCAATCAATTTCAAAATAATTTTAGTAGGCTGTAAATTCAAACCTTCTCTCCTTTGCTCTAGTACTGGGTTAAGATTATGAGATTTTGAGATCAGTTGACCTCTGCCAATGTCTTACCCATTCCTTTACAAATTCACGTTAATTTCATAATTGTAGGACTAGATATGTCATGAAGATTGTTCCCAGAAATTACTGCAGCAAGACCTGGAGAACATCCACAATTTTATACAGACACATTGTTTTATACTACTTTTTCAAAGGATGGGCATATATAAATATCTATATACATATTCATTTTTCAAATATTCTGAAGAAAAAAGATTGAAAATATAGACCGCAGACCCTAGGACTCAAATATCTATCTATATATATCCATATTTATAGAGAGAAAGCTATATACATAGATAGATATAGATTAGATAGATATAGATACACACACACCCAGAGAGAGACAGAGAGCACCAGCGCACTATTACCTAGGTATGTGAACATATCAGACAATTGATATACAGATATTCATCTTTTATTTGTTCTCTGATTGGGCCAGAACTCCAATGTCTCTCTGCAACGAACAACCTCTGGCATCCCTGTTCATCCAGTGGCAAGAGATCCCTGGTAGGTCTCATGGAATCTTGCCCTATACAGCCAGGCTAACCCCAAGCCAAAAATCCACGGTGAATCCTCACGCAGAGTTTTGGTGCCCCCCCCCTCTGTACAGCTCCTCTTCTCTGGTACCTGGCACTGAATTCCAGCTGCTTCAGACAGCCTCAAACTCCAAGCTCTGCCTCCAAAGCTCATCAAGACTGTGCCTCTCTTTGGGCTCTCACCCCTGTGCCATGGCAAGAACGTGTCCCAGGCAAACAAACTGCGGAAAGAGTAGAGCTTACATGTCCTGTGATGCCTGTATTTCAATGCTTAGCAACAGTTTTTTCACATACTTTCTTTAGTTTATAGTTGTTTTTAGCAAGAGGGTAGGTCCAATACCAGTTGCTCTGTCATGGTGAGAAGTGACAGACTCCTGAGCTTAACTACTGATCTTATTTAATAGTAATAGGAATATTTAGGTTTTATGTATCTTCTTGAGTCAATTTTAGAAGGTTGTGATTTTTCAGGAATTTGTCCATTACATTTAACTTTTCATATTTCCAAGCAAAAAAATAGCTCATAGTATCTTCTTGTTTTCATTTCAGTGTCTGCAGCATCCATTAATTCCTAATTTTTTTGTGTGACTTCTCTCTTTTTCTTGATCAATTTCAGCAGAGGTCTGTCAAGTTTATTAGCCTTTTCAATGAACTAATCTTTTTGTTGTGTTGATCCTCTATATTGAGTGTTTCTTTACTTTTTAAAAATTATTTTCTGTTCTTATCTTTATTGTTTCCTTCCTTCTATTTTCTTTGGGTTAATTCTTCTGTTTTTCAAGACTATATATAATTCATTAGCAGTTCAGAGTCACATTTTTGACAGTATGTGATTGTTTATGTGAAAAGTCAGATTGACCCCAACTGGATATACTGTTCATGAGAACAGAGGCATTTGTTTATGTTTATATTTTCAGTGTCTGACACGTGCTTAGTACATAATAAGTCCCTGAATAATATTTGTTTTGTTAAGGATCTAGAACAATACATTTTAATGTAATTAATCCTTGGGAAAATACAAAGCTTTTGGTGCATGTTGCAAAATTTACTCACAACATAGTCTTTAAGAAATCACTGGGGTTGTAGGGCCGGCCCAGTGGCGCACTGGATAGTGCGCCGCTTGGGAATCGCGGTGGCGCTCCCGTCCGAGGGTTCGGATCCCATATACAGACCGGTTCCCGCGCGGGAGCAACACCGAGGTTTGCGATCCCGTTGCCGGTCCCCGGTCCGGTACGGGGGCAACACTGAGGGTTGCGATCCGTTGCCGGACACGGACAAAAGACAA
>NW_007726225.1:167561-265326 GCF_000696425.1 Galeopterus variegatus | reverse complement strand
AAAAAAAAAAAAAAAAAAAAAAAAAAAGAAATCACTGGGGTTGTTCAAAGCCATGTTATAAAATAAAATAAGGATCAATTTTGGTCAACTCTAAAATCATTGTCCATGTCAATGGACAGAAGCAAGAGTGTTGAATTTTTTTGCAATATTTACAATTTTCTCCAAAATATCTTGAGAGTTCTTAAAAGGTAAAGCAGTTAACTAGTGTATTTTAAATATTTTTTTCCCTTCTAGCCTTCCTACTGATGTCATTTAGATCTGTGCACAATATCTGACAAATTGGCACCCACAAGTAACTTAAAAAAATTAAGAAATAATTCATCTTATGAATAGGTCATTCAATAAATTAATCTGCTGTCATGATTGATTATCGTTACTAACAATCAGATTGTGATTTTTTACAAAAAGGCTTTTATAAACTCACCGTGAATGTTATCTGTATGTGGCCTAGTTCATCCTTACATCAAGCACAATGTAAAAATAAAATTATTCATTTTTTAAATACTCTGAAGAAAAAAAGATGGGAAACAGAGACCATAGACCCTAGGACTAAAATATCTTCTCTTGCCAATCTCATTTATAAGTCCTCCATGCTTTAGCTACTAATGAACTCTTAGATTCCAGTATGGACCTAAGTAATCATATGGATCATTCAAAGTTCTGAAAGTTTTGAGAACTGTAAAGACCTAAGAAGCAAAGATACTGGGCTTTTTTTTTTTTTTTTCTATTCAATATAAAACCTAATAAGTGAATATTTAGATATCAATTTTACCTTCAACTTATGTTTTATTGGAATAATATTAAAATAAGTCTGAATTAATTAAAAAACAAAATTTTGAGGGCCTTCTTTGTGACAGGCACTGTATAGATTCATTTCCTTAAGCATCCAGAACCATGCCTGGTGAGAGAGACGAATCATTCAAGGGTCGATTTACACTTACACAGATTACCCACAAATACATACAACATAATACAATGCAATATACACTTCAGATCAAATCGCTTATACGACTGAAATTGCCTGATTTCAAACTATTAGGAAGGGCTATTATGAAAGATCGTCAAGTGTGAATGAAGCACGATTGGTTTTTGGTTCTCTTCTGAAGTCTGTAATGAGATTTCACTGATGCTGAAATAACTTTTAAATCTCATGTTTCATTAAACACAGTTTTCTTGGAAAAGAATTATAAAAATACCACCTCCCAATTTTATGTGCTTCCATGCTTAAATAAAATGCTGTTATGCTAGTATGTAACCAAGGCTGTACATGAAAGGAACAAGGAGACAAAATAATAATAATAATAATAAATCATATGAGCCTGAAATAGTCAGATAATTCCACATATTCTCTAAATTATCTAACTAGAAACAGGCAAATAGTTGCCGAGCAACTACATGGACAGCTCTGGTAGTGAACAAACATCTTTCTGGGGCCCTGATACCTTGTAGAGGAGACTAGGAGAAAATAGCTCAGTAAGATGAATTGCTGAAATCTGAAAATGTAACTGGGTCAGTATTTTTTGACTACTTTCTACAATTTGGTTAGACAAATGCTTCTTTTCCAATTATAAGTGTGAAACTAGACAAAGAGAAGCTCAAAAATTCACAAACCCTTGGTAACATATGATGTTCTTTTGTTTCTATGATTCTTTTTTAAAAAAGTATATTTATAAATTAAACTATATTAATATATAATAAAGTATAATAATAAAATGGAAAGATATCCAATAAAATACTTCCAAAGCAGGGTTAGCTAATGTGGAGAATAACACTTCACAAAGAAAAAGAGGTTTAAGATCAAAGAACAATGTTTTGAACAGGAATGTTAAGTGCTACTTTTATTAATTTCTACATCATTCTTTTTTAAATCTTCCATGTCCCACATTAGTAACATGCATAAATAACACTTATAAGGTCTTCTAACTAACAAGTGGTCTACCCCAATTTTCCCTTTAAATTCAGGAAGAGATATTCAACATGGCCAGGAAGCATGGAAGCTCTCAAGGGGTGAGCAAGAATACAGTAACTCAAGTATCTACATATAGATACTCAGGCTACCTTTTCTTCAGATATGTGAAGACTCATAGTGATAGGATTGTATATGGAAATCTGTCAGCTGTCACCACAATAATTAACTAAGCTCTATCAATCATTTTCAACTAAACTCTCCACCACAGCAAAAACAGCCATATTGAAGCCATATTTCTAAACAAGGTCAGTTCCAGGCAAAAATAAGAGTGGTCAAAAGAGTGGCTTTTGCCATTATTTTTTTCTGTGACTCTTTCCTCCATTCAGATCTTTACCATAATCATGCCACCATGGGGAACTCCCACTGGGTACTCTTGAAGATCATCATACCTATATGCAGGAGTCCACTTCAAACCTTCCCTGTATCCTCTCTACACTCACTGCATTTCTCTGAGCCATTCCCTCAAGGGTAACAGGGTTGCTCATTTGATCAACTAACTTCAGATGTGTGCTTATAAATGATGAACTCAGTGTCTTATCCATTCACAATAACATACCACACCTACTCCCAAGATGTTACCCAAAGGAGTGACTCATCATATGTGGGCTTCGAATTTCAATAATAAGAATATGCACTTTTATGTTTATATAACAATTTAAAATCTGGAAAATTTTTATAGTTTGTATAATTCAGTCCTTTTAAACAAAAGAACCTAAAGTCTATTACTGCTCCTTCTCCCTGCTCCCAAAAGAGCAGGGGCATATAGTGTAAAGGAGAACCTGTTTAAGCTCTACCTTCTCAGTACATGGGATGAAGACCAGGACCAGGTAGAGAGGCTACACAAAGATTTTGCCCATACTTGAGGAAATGAACAAATAATAATAAAAGTGCAGGGCCGACCCTTTGGTGCACTCAGGAGAGTGCGGCGCTGGAAGTGCAGCGACGCTTCCGCCGCGGGTTCGGATCCTATATAGGAATGGCCAGTGCGCTCACTGGCTGAGCGCCGTGCGGGCGACACCAAGCCAAGGGTTGTGATCCCCTTACCGGTCACGAAAAAGGCAAAAAAAATAATAATAATAAAAGTGCAAAAAGTGTTAAATCCCAAGTCAGTAAGGTCCAAAAGCTTTAAAATGAGTTTGCAAAACATAGAACTCATGGAAAATATATGTTTCGGAAGAGTTCCAGAACAATTAAGAAGGACAGTCAGGAAAATGATTATTTACTGAAGCAACTTTTTAACACCAATAAATTTAGTTTGTTTTAGCAGGGCATACCTTTGAAAACTTATACAAACTGTGATTTTTAAGTAAACAAACATGCATATCATTTTTATCACAGTTCCCACAGACCTCTATTTTCTTTAAATCCTCAGTCTTGCCATCCATAGTTTTACACACCACAGTCCTTTGCACAAGGTTTATGAAAGATTATTCTATTTTCAGGCAGGTCTATATCCCAGACCCACCTAATCACTATGCTGAACAAACCCCTGAACTGCCTACAGAAGTCTAGCCCTGTTTCTAAGGGGCAGTTGAGAAAATGCATAATTGCTCTCAGCATAGTAAACCCACCGTCTTACCCCAGGCTTTCCCCAACTGTGAACCATTTTCCACTCATACTCTGTTTTTGGTTAAGTAGGAAAAGAAATATAACCTGTTCTTAATAATTAATGTGGACATTTTGCTATAACATTTTCAAGGTAGTTATATAAACATTCCACCATTTGATTTTCTAAATAACACTAGTAAAGCAGATATTATTCTTATTTCATAAGGGAACCTTGGTCATACAGCTAGAGTTGAGATTAGGATCAGGCCTCTGAATTCAAAATTCAGGGATTTTTCCATTATATCCTTCCACTCTACCATACTCAAATGTTTGTTGTTCTCTAGAACTGTGGTTACTAGGGGTGGAAAAGGGGGAGAGAGTAGGGGGTTAGTGAAAAATTGGTTAAATAAGGGTCACAAAGAGTGATCACATTTTTTAAAGATAAGGATACTAATTATACTGATTTGATCATCACATATTGTACACAGGTATTGATAGTCAACTCTGTACCCCACAAATATGTATAACCAATAATGTTTCAATTTAAAAAAAGTTTGTTGCTCTCTACATGTTTCTCTGTATTAGACTGATTATAACACCTGAATGGTACTCTGTTTCTCTTTGTACAGCACATAGCATAGTTTTTAACTAATATTTTTAAATAAACTGTATATCTGACAACATCAGTGATATTGCATTTCTTTTCGATAAGGAAAGAAATATTTCTATAGTTAGCCAATAATATTCATTAACAAGCTTTCAAGCAAAGGAAATGAGAAAGAAAATGGACCTATTCAGTGCCATCCAGGGGCAAGAACATAGCACATCTTAACTTATTTATTTTGATCTAGCAACACCATGAGTAGGCTATTGTATTTTATAAATGAGAAGCCTAAGCCTCAAACACATTAAATGAGTCACCCAGTTCATATAGTAAGTGTTGGAAATGGGATTTCAACCTAAGTCTATCTGACTCCAAATCCCATGGTCTTCCCACTAAACTATCACACCTTCCTTTAGGGTGGTCTCTCTGGCAAATTCTATCAGCAGAACATTTACTTTGTATAAAAAATTCAATCTAAGTCTATCGTGCTTAAAAGGTAATAGTCTGTCCCTTTTTGAACAATAAATCCGAGACAAAGTGCACGTGCCCTTAGCACTAGCTGCGTGTTTCATCCTGGAGATTCACTACAATAACAAGCATTCCTCTGGGAAGAGTCCAATTCTTTAGCCTCCTTGGCACAGTCTGGGATGACTCAGGTCACACTACAGCAGCTCCAAACAACCCCTTCCAAATAAGACTTGAAGAATGTCAATGACTAAGATACTATTGTTCTCAGATGACCTTGGCCATGACCACTCACAAGTATGAAAAATTAAGTGATACAAGATGGGAAAAGTTAAGGTGAGGGATTTTACTGCTTTCAGAATCCAAAAAAAATTTTTTTTAATGTACCAACTGACTACAGCATAGCTTGATTCATGGCAGTGCTCTCTCAAATCTTTTTTCCTCCTTTAGCTGAAGGAAAATGAAAGATAAGACTTAAGTAAAGTTGTCCTCTGGAGCCCTACAGGAAATGTTTATTTTGTCTTATGCATAAACCATATCTAGTATCCCAAGGAACTTGATGTCCCCCGTTAAGAATGAAAGAGACCGTGGTAAACAGCTGGAGGGCGCTGATAGCATGTCACACTGTGCACATTCTTTACTGGCCCCTTGACTTGCTCATTTTAAAAAAGAGAAAACATTTCCTGCCTCAGTGCATAACAGAGAAAGGCAAATGATCTGGCATGACCTCAGAAGATTTAAGCAGTTTTTCCAAAGAACTTAAACAGAATTTGCTCAAAGCTTCAATCAACTGAACATTTGCCATACTACTTGGAAAATTTCTGCATTCAGGAAGAAGAAAAAGCCTCACCATGAGAGATATTCTCAATAAGAATTCATTACAATCACTGAAAATATTTTCCTGATTGATGCACATGAGTGATTACATCAGAATTTTTGGTGTGTTTTTCCAATTCTCTTCACTCCTATCCAACTACAACCTTTTACAAGCAAAGATTATAATTTCCTGATGTTTGTAATCCCTGTAGAATTTAACATTTTAGATTATTTACTCATTCAACAAACAAGTGCGCTTAACTTTGTACCAAAGCAAGAAGGAAACAAAGACATTTGATCCATAGATATTTCTGGAGCATTTGCTGTGTTTCTGACACTGAGCTAGAAAGTGGGGAATGACTGAACTAAGCAGTCAACTGTTCTATCCTCGTGGAGCTTGCAGTCTCCTTCAGTGGGTCTTAATCCTGGCTGTGAACCAGGATCACCAGGGACCTTTTAAAATAGACCACTGACCATGCCCCAACTAACACTGATGAAATCAAAGTCACTGGTTTGGAGGTAGATACACACGATAAAACTGAGAATTATAGTATAGAGCGATGAACATAATAATGGAGAAAAATAAGAGATATTTTGAAAGTATATTAAATGTACACAAAACCCAGATTCAGGGGTGAATAGCATGTTTTAAGTGATCATTTATCAGTTAGCCTAGGAAATAAAGAGAGTAGGATAAAAGGACAAAAAAGAGTATGGAATTCAAAAGCAGAGAGGCACATTTCTCAAGCAACACAGTGATATTGCTAATTGTGATGTAGTATGACACGGCTGAGATACAAGGTTCAAGGGGAGAAAAACAACGAAAGAGACTGGAAAAGTGGGTAGGGGCCAAACCAAGAAAACCTCCAATTCTCATGCTGAAGAGTGGGTATTTATTCCTGAAAAAATTTGAGCTTTAAAGGAAATTTAAACAAGAAACTAATGTGACATTACCCAAGTTTTTTTGTTTTTTTGTTTTTTTTTTTTTTTACTTTCTTTACTCTCAGACTGTGACACGTACATGTTGCAGAACTTGAAGCAACAATATAGTAACAAACACCAAAGTATGTCATCGCTTCATCCCTGGAGGTAATCAACACTCGATCTGCTAATGCTATCTGCAATTATTCCACCTAAATTCATGTCTGGCTTTGTCTATTTCCTTTCCAGCAAAATCAGTCATTAGTCTTGCTCTTAAGACTTTTCCAAACCCAAGGCCTGAGTGAGGCTGAGGACACTTAATGCCCTTGTTCCCAGGAAGAGGAGAAAGCACAGGGGTATAGAAAGAATAATTTGAGCTTTGTGCACAGGCCTCCAGTGCAAAGGGGAATAAAGTATTCCAAAATTGTTTTTAAAGCATTTTGTCAGCTTGCTTACCTGATAAGGCAAGAAAAGAGGATCATTCATTTTCCTGGGAAGTGATGGTAATTTAAACTTTTTTTCAGACTGTCCTATAATTGCCTCCTGGGTTTCATGAAGCCCAAAACATGTTTTTGTTATTTGTAACCCCTTATTTTTCCCCACTATTCATAAAATAGTGAAAAACAGTTCTTACAAATAAGGGAAAATTCAAGTACAGTACCCACTTGTTTGACTCAATATTTTGATTTGATTTTAAAATCAATAATTTATTTTAACTAAATGACAGACATTTTATTTCTATGTACAAAGAACTCAGAAATTCCACCCTGCCTCCCACATCCCGTTTGGTCACAAGAGATAATGGCTGCATTGACACGAACTATTTCCAGTTCCTGTCAAGGTCATTTCAAAAAGAAAGCTCAAGCAAAAGCCTCACACTATTATTTTTATTTTAAAACATTTAAAAATAAATAACTAGTTATTGGCCTCAAGGGTCTTCTTGTTTCTACACATGAAAACCTTGGGAGAAAGTAGTTTTATGCTGGTGAGGCACCAGGTTGCTCAGTTTAAAAGGAACCAAACAACAACCCAAACCTAAATACTAGTCTCTGGAGCTGCCACTCAGATGCTGGGTTTTCTCCCATTTAGTTTTGCTAGTGGTCTTCTGGGGTCAATCTCATGAGATCAATACTCACATGAGATAAATTTGGGTATTTGTTTCCTTTTGAGTCAAGGTAGACAGCAAAATGCTATATCCTCTGGCATAAATGCTAATAGCAACTACCACTACTGCCGTCTTGCTTTGCTCTAGGCACTAGGCCAAGTGCTTTTACATACATTCATTTAACTTATACAACAACCCTGCCTTAAGAGCCTTATGTACATTACACTTATAGGAAAACAAATGCAGATAATAAATGGGACAAGAGGGACTAGAATCCTTTTCTTTATGACACAAAATGGAGAGCTTATAACCGCTATGCATTTCTGTTCCTCGGTCATTAAACAGATTGTCTGTGTAAATCATTATTGTTCAGTACTCATGTGATGCATATGTGAAAAAGGCACTGGGAAATGAACTGCTCTCTGACTCACTACATATACTTTCGTGCTCTTTAACTATGTGTCCTGAAATTGCAAAAGACTGGCAGTATTTATGTCTCTAATGAGGGTCTAGCAGTTAACCATGAACTAGCTGCAGGTCACCTGGCCTTGCAAAACAAGTCAAAGTCATATGCTCATGTAGGTTCTTTCCAGCCAGGAAAAAGAGACAATATTACTGATGATGCTTTTGTTTTAGATTTGTTAGCCCTGAGGTAGATTAATTGTCTGCTTAAAGATTTACTCTTCACCGGTAATATCATTCCCATAGCTACTGTTGAGATAGCTAGCAGATTACCATTTAAAACTACATTTTGTTCTCTGATTTCTTCCTTCTGATCTCTTAACCCAGTGATAAAGAAAAAAAAAAAAAAGTTGTGTTCTTCATTCTGTCATCTATTCTCTGACCTTTCTAGTTCAAATCAATATAGCAATCATCCTTAATAGACTTAATGATAAAAAAAATCCTTATTCAAATTTGTATCTGAGAAAGCAATGTGTGGTATCATGGGAGAAGTCTGTATCTTAAGAGTCAAACTAGTTTAAACACTGCTGCCAATGCTAAAGTAACATAATAACCTCTGCAGTTCACGAGATTCTCATTTTTTAAACTTGGATATTAATGCCTACCATGCAGAATTGTTAAAAGGATTAAATTTAAGATATCTGGAGGCAAAGCATTTTGCACTTTCAAAAATAAGGATTAGATGCTTTATAAATGATAATATTTACGGTCTTATCCTTAAAGGCTGTTTTAAAATTTTTTCTTTTAAGAAATATATTTTTTTAAATTAAACAATGTCAAGTGCATTCTGGACACTAATATAATCTCTTCAAGCAAGAACTTTAAGTGATATTGTTATCTCTGCTATATCCATCTAGCCCTGTCCTATCAACACCACAGGAAAGAAGCAGATGTAGAGCTTTTAGAAACCTAATTAAGAGCCTCCTTTTATGTAAACATGACTTTGCCTATGAATTCCATAAAGACATTTTTTAAAACTTCATTTTTTTTCTGTCATCGTTTCTCACGATTGTGTGTAAAATCTTTTACATCCTACTCAAGAGAGTATCAGTAAATGTTCATGAACATTACACGTATCTAGACTTTTAATTCTTATTGGGTGAAGAGGCATCATAGTAGAGTGGTCATGACACATGATTTGGAATCACACTCGAGTTTAAATTCCAGCTGTGCTATATAAAGTGGTTTGATATTCCTGAAATGTTCCTTATCCATATGCTGCAAATATAATGCCTGTAGTTGCCAGCATTAAATACAGTGATGATAATGGAGGTTCACATAGAGTAGGCTCTCAAATGTATTTTCTCCTCCTGTCTCCCTATTTGTCTTCATATACCCAGTATGTGCACTTACTAGGTTAACCCAATCGAATCAATATTATCTTAATATGTGAGATGAAAACACTACAAAATCCAACTAAGCACGTTGACCTTTTTCTATAGGTTAGGAAAACATGTCTCTTATCTCATTCTCCAATAAGCCTGCAAGTGCAGACTTGAACACATGTGTGTGGACAAACGTCACACACACACACTGAAAAGAGTTTTTTTCCTCAGGCTGGTTCCAATTAATAACAATTAGCAGGGCCAGGCAGCAACACTACAAGCAAAGTTTTGGTTAGAGCTCCCCAGTGCCCCTAATAGCTGTCTAAGTGAAAAGTTTTATGTTTTACTTGTTGATGGGCAACAAAGCCATTTTCAGTGTTGCAGAGCATATGATTAGCCATGTCAGAAAATAAGAAGCCCTTATCTAATTTTCAGCTTAAAAGATATTGTAATGTTCTCCCCAGGCCAATATCTGGTTACATGATTCCCAACAGAAACATAATATTAGTGAATTAAGTAACAGATACACCTCAGTATTTAGCCCAATGTACAAGAATCTCCAAATTTCATAAGTCACTCAAGACCCATTCTGCTCTCTATGGGAAAAAATAGAAAACAAAGTAAATTCTTTTATATCCTTCTCAGACAAGAGATTTCACAGTGACAAAGTTCAAAACACTCTAAGAATAAAGGAAAAGCAAAACAGCAAGAAACAAGAAATTTCAATGATGCAACTTATTTACTTCTTTTTAAATGTATTTCCCTGATCTACTGTTATACTGGAAACCATTCCCAGATACCTCAAGTTTCCAAGAGTTTTGAATGTGTGAATCTTTTGAGGTTGCCAAATAATTACCTTTGTTTATTAGTTTCCAGTTTTAAGATCTTAGTAATATATTTTGCTGATTAATGAAGAACCCCTTACCATTCACACACCCCTGGTGGAACATTTACAATGTGAGGCTTTTAATAGGCAGACGGGCCCCGTTTTATGAGATTCTGCCACCAAACTGATGACGTAGAACCACTTCTCTTTCATATGATGCTGGTAAATTTATTTGAAGTAGAAATCTTGGGAGCATAGATGAAACATTACCAGGTAAAAACATGACAAGGTACAAACTTCATGTGCCTCAGTTAGAAATTATTCTGCTCGATTCATATTTTCCATTCTAGACTTTTTTAAGAGTCCCAGTTTCTCTGAGGTTTTACTCAGAAGGCTAAACTATTATGTCTAACAGAAAGCTACTTTGACTTTCTCCACTTTCTGTTTTATAGTTGAAACAGAGAATTTACACGATGGGATGTATCAAGGCCTTCCTCTGAAGATAAACAAAACTCCTATTCACCCAAAAGTTGACCACATGATCTATACCACAGAGCGCAAACCATAAGAAACATACTACATGTTTAATCTACTTAAAAAAAAAAAACTATATGGGCCGGCCCGGTGGCGCACTGCTACAGTGCGCCGCTTGGGAAGAACAGCAGCGCTCCCGCCGAGGGTTCGGATCCCACATACAGACCGGCCACTCACTGGCTGAGCGAGGTGCGGGAACAACACCGAGGGTTGCGATCCTGTTGCCGGTCCCGGTCCAGTACGGGCGCGACACTGAGGGTTGCGATCCGTTGCCGGTCATGAAAAAAGACAAAAAGGAAAAAAAAAAACTATAAGGATAAACAGCTCAAGAAGTTGTTAAAAATATTATTTATGGGCCGGCCTGGTGGCGCACTGCTACAGTGCACCGCTTGGGAGCGCGGCGGCACTCCCGCCGAGGGTTCGGATCCCACATACAGACCGGTTCCCGCTCACTGGCTGAGCGAGGTGCGGGTGCGACTCCGAGGGTTGCGATCCCGTTGCCGGTCCTGGTCCGGTACGGGCGCGACACTGAGGGTTGCGATCCGTTGCCGGACACGAAAAAAGACAAAAAAGGAAAAAAATATATATATTATTTATTCACTAATGAAAATTTGACATAGGCAACAAGTCATTATTACTCCAAAGAGGATTTGCCTCCTTTTTGTTGATAGAGGTCATCTAAGAGCAGAGTTGAGAATATTGGTAGGAAAGGGTTGGTAAATCTGCACTATTTTCCTATATTGCAAATAATTTAGAAGGGAGACAGAGTTTAGCCTGACAATATCACCACTATCTTTTTTAAAAAAGCAAAAATTATTAATATAACAGCTAAATAAAAACGGAGTGCCTCATATTATCAGGATTGTTGCATAAATTTGATTTTGGAATATTTTACCTAAACATAAGGAGTCAGCTCACATTTTTTTGGCCTTTTCAAAGACTGCATCAGTGTTCTTTTTGCTTTACAACAAACCATCCAGTCTTTATTTAATTCATTATTTTGCAGACCAGCAATTTTGGCTGGGTTCAGCTGAGCAGTTCTGGTCAGAGCTAGACTCATTCATGTATCTGCAATCAGTTCCTGGGTTGGTCAAGTGCTAGCTGGTCAAGCATGATGTGGTGGGTGAAATAATAATGCCCCCCAAACACAAAAGGTGTCCTCATACTAATCCCTGGAACCTGTGAATATGTTATTTAACATGGCAAAGGGGAGTTAAGATTGCAAGTGGAATTAGGTTGCTAATCAGTTGATTTTAAAATAAGATTACCCTGGATTATTTGAGTGGGCCCAATTTCATAATGAGGATCCTTAAAAGTGCAAGAGAGAGTCAGAAAAGAAGCTCAGAGCAATGTGATGTGAGAGTTCTGCCTGCTGCTGCTGGCTTTGAAGACAGAGGGAAGGGCCATAAGTCAAGGAATGGGGGCAGCCTGTAGAAGCTAGAAAAGGTAAGGAAGAGGATTCTCTCCTAGAGCTTCCAGAAAAGAACACAGACCTGGTGACACCTTGATTTCAGTCCAATGAGACCTGTGTTGGACTTTTGACTTGCAGGACTGATAGATGATAAACTGGTGGTATTTTAAGCCACTAAATTTGTGATAATTTCTTATAACAGCCACAGAAAACTAACACAGATGGTCTCATCTGGGACAGTTTGTCTCTGCTCCACATGGCCTCTCATCCTCTCTCAGGTTTGCTTGGGGCCTGCTCACAGAAGAAGTGGGCAGGGTTCCAAGATGGTGACTAGACAGAGTGCAAGGCCTGTTGATGTCTAAGCCCAGAATGGGCACACCACCATTTCTGGCATAGTTTTTGGCAGAAATTCACAAGGCCAACCAAGATTTAAGGACTAGGGAAACAAACTCTACCTCTCACGGAGCAGAACTGCAAAGTAGTTCAAATAAAAGAAGGGGAGAAGTAGGTACATTTTTTCAAGCAATCTATCACAAAGAATAAAATCTTCATGTCTTACCTCTATAACTTTTTAGGAATTGTGTTTAAAATTTGAACAAAATGGATTATCTTAAAGATAAGAATAGTATGTTGTATACTTTGAAAAAATTCATTAATTCCAAATTGCAGTACTATTGCCTTTCTTGAAAAGTTAAATCCAATTTTTTTCATTTAAATTAACATTATTCTGGGTGTCCAGGTTATCTGGCCAACTAAAGCAGTATTGCCCAATAGCAATATAATGGGAGTCACACATATAATTTAAAATTTTTAGTAGCCACACTAAAAAAGGTAAAGAGAAACAGGTGAAATAAATTTAATAGCATATTTTATTTAACGCAATATATATAAATATTGTCATTCAATGTGTAATCAGTATATAAATATTGATGAGATAGTATACATTCTTTTTTTCATGTTCAGTCTTCAAAATCCAGGGTGCATTTTATTTTTAGCACTTCTCAACTTGTATTAGCTTCATTTTAAGTCTCATGTGGCTAGTGACTAGACAGTGTATCTAAAGGATTCAAGGAAAGACTCAGGCAAAATTATAAGGGGCTAGAAGTTTGTTCTTAATGCTCCTCTTCTTCTCTCTCTTCTCCATTGAGATACTTTCCTGCTTCCCCTTTCAGGGCCAACCAGTGTCCTGATGCCCAAAGTCTGGCTCTGGGAAAGTAGGAGAGCACAGGGTGTGAAAATACGTTCTGATTCAGACAGCCCTGGATTCAAAACCCAAAATACTGTTTACTAGCCTGAGCTCTAGATTCCTCATCAATACATATATCAGTACTCATCACAGAGAAGTTCAAGTACAATGATATTTGTAAAGGCATTTAACACAATGCTGGGCACAGTAAAAGCATTGTAAAGAAGCTTACTATTAGTTTTGCTTTTTATACTGATTACACATTGAATGACAATATTTACATATTGGGTTAAAGAAACTATGCTATTAAAATTTATTTCACCTATTTCTTTTTAACTTTTTTTAATGTGGCTACTACAAATTTTAAATTACATATGTGACTCCCATTATATTGCTATTGGACAACACTGCTATTGTTGGCCAGAAACTAGTTAGTTAGTCATCTGCAGGGGAGAGTAATGCCCAGTACTTAAAAATCAAATTGCTTTTAGAGTTTATGGCACCAGTCATGGGCTGTAGAGGGTATTCCTTCAGGGGAGGAGAATGAATCAGGGATATGAACAGAGGGTGGAGAAAAAGTATGTTAGAGAGCAAGATTTCTTGTGAGATTCCTGATACCTGTATACTCTTCTCTCCTTGTGATATTATAAAAGGAAAACTAAGAAATCATACTTCAAGTGTTCATTTAAGATAAGATAACTTCCAGTTATTTTCATTGTGAAGACATTTTTTTTTTAAATCAGAGTATGGAGTAAACCATAAATTTGGTTTATATTTTAAGCCAGGAAGTATATTGATTTTCCAAAACTTTACAGACTGTAATATAACTAAACATGGAAATAAAAATCAAGACAAAAGGACAAATTCATAGATAATTTACAGTTATTTAAAACCTTTACAGTTTTCCCTACAAGGCAGACAAATCTAAATATGGTTACATGATACAAGCATAGTTCATATTGTCTTAGTGAATCACTGCCTTTCCAAAATGAATAAAAATATACAATTATTAGCTTCCCAGAAACTGAATATGATGCTGGCAAATTCAACAGAACATTCACTCTGTGAGTCAGTCAGGGTGTTCCTCTATATTTCCAAGGCATACAGAAGCAATTGCAGACATACTGTCTTTGGCCATCAGTCCATGTGACTGGGCACCATGGAGGGATCTGACCACTGTGATGGGCAGCAAAATGAAAGATAAGTAGGTGAGGTGTGTTCCTGGCTAACTGGGCACCTGGTCAGACATTGGAATGTCTTTCTAAGTTACTTGGTGTATTAGTTTCCTAAGGCTGTTGTAACGAAAGTATCACAAATTTGGTGACTTAAAACAACAGAAATGTATTGTCTCATAGCTCTAGAGGCTAGAAGGTCCAAAACTCGGGTTTCAGCAGAGCTATGCTCCCTCTCAAACCTGCAGGGGAATCCTTCCTTGCCTCTTCCTAGCTTCTGCTGGCTTGTAGCTGCATAACTCCAATCTCTGCCTTTGTCATCAAATGGCCTACTCCTTTCCCTGTATGTCCAGTCTTTACTGACCATTTTCTTATAAAGACACCAGTCAAATTGGATCAGAAGCCCACCCTACTTGAGTATGACCTCCTCTTACCTAATTAAATCTACAATGATCCTATTTCCAAATAAGGTCACATTTTGAGGTACGGTGATTAGCATTTCAACATAGTTTTTTGCAGGGGACGGGAGACACACTCCAACCTATAATAGTTGGTTCCACAGGGATTTGAATAAAATGGTTGAGAAGCAATGTAGTATGGTGGTTAAAGACATGAACTCTTGAACACTTAGCAGCCTTGATGAACCCAGGTGAATTCAATTCCTAGCTTTGCTGCTTAGCTGTGTGACCTCAAACAAGTTTCTTAACTCCAGGTACCTCAGTTTTGTCTAACTACATGATAAGAGGTAATGTTAGTACCTAACTCACAAGGCTATAATGAGGATTGAATTCGTATATAAAATGCCTAAATTGTGCCTACCACATAGCAATACTACAAAAATGGTTGCTAATTATTTTCTTGTTGTGTATTTCAGCTCAATACTTACAGCTATTCCTACCCAAATTTGGAGTTCTATTCTTCACAGAGGCAGCTATATTACCATTCTGTTTTGTTTGGGTTTTGGTCTTTAGGGTTCAGTTCTTCTTTCAAAATTAAATGACTCTCCTGTCACTTATGCTTAGGACATGTAAACAAACAAACTTTCTGGGGAGGAATTTGGCCACATGTATCAAAAGCCTTAAAAAATGTTTATAGCATTTGATCCAGCCATTTTATTTCTATGAATTTATTCTAAACAAATAATTGAAAATGAGTGCAAAAATTCTGCTCTACAAGGTTTTTCAAGTCATAGCCATGCTTATAATACCAGAAAATTACAGAAAAGCTATTTTTGTAATGATTGATTTTTAAAAATCATGATAGATTAATATAATACTATTCAATCATTAAAAATTGTATTTGAGATAATCTTTAAGAAAACATATTCACTGCACATTGTTGAGTATAATAAGTAAGGAAAAAACACTACCTATCCCAGCAGTATCCAATAGACTTTCTGCAATGATGAAAATGTTCTATATTAGTGATGTCCAATAAGGCGGTCACTAACCACACGTGGTAACCAAACACCTGAAATGTGGCTACTGAAACTAAGGAACTTAAATTTTATTTCATTTTCGTTAAACATAAATTTAAATAGTCAGATGTGGCTCACGGCTACCATAATGAATGGCAAAGGTCTATGGCATCTCTTGTTGGTTGATTATTCTGCCTCTTCTTTCTTCGCCCATCTTTAAAGCCTCTCTTCTGTCTTTGTTCCTCCCTCCAGATTCCACTTTGCAGGACATACTCACATTTCTCCCACTATTTTATCACTTAGTATCATCTGCTCTCATGAGATCAGCAACCTAATGAAGGAATTGACTTCAAGGCACAATGAGGCTTAATGTGCTACTAGTTTAAGTATTGAAAATTGAACCAAAATTTGACCTACTGCCAAAATAGTCTCATGTGAATTTTGTCCATTAAACTGAATATGGGGATAGTAAATAAAATTATTTTTGACCATATAATACTCACATTTTTAAACATTAACTGTTTCCCTGAAGACAAGCCATTAGGCTGATTTAGTGAGAACACTGAAATGCTGAACTCTGACCAAGGAATGGAGCAGCTGCAACCTTGCTGAGCATGTTTATTCAGCTCTAGTAATTTTATTGTGGATTCTTTAGGATATTCTCTATATAGGATCATGTTATCTATGAATAGAGATTTTACTTCTTCCTTTCCAATTTAGATCCTTTTGTTTCTTTTTCTTGTTTAATGCTCTGGCTAGAAGGTACAGAACAATGCTGAATAGCAGTAGTAAAAATGGGGGTCCTGCCTGTCCTGTTCAGGATTTTCTGGGGAAAATTTTCAGTCTTTCTCTATTGTGTATGATATTAGCTGTGGGTTTTATATATATATTTCTAGTTTTCTGAGAGTTTTTATAATAAAAGGGTGTTGGACTTTGTCAAGGTGAATTACTTCCAGGTCATTAACACTGTGTAAACAGCACCTAGCATTGAGCTTTGCATAGTCAATAATTTAATAAGTGTTTGCTGAGTTAAACCAATTGAAAGCAGCAAACACCAAAAACCTGGAATCACATGTCAAGAGACATTCTTTGAATAAATTATCCTCAGAGATTTATTTGGAAAGGTTGGCTTTTTTTTCCTCTCCCACACAAGCCATATAACTCACATAAGAGTAAATAACAACAACAAAAAATTACCTCTTACATTAAATAAATTTTAAAATATAGAAAAGGTTATCTCTGACACCTAGTACCATTAGTAAATATGGTTGTCAAAGAACACTCCTGAATTTAAACAGGTTCAGTCAAATGGACAGAGTGGGAAGCCAAAGCCTATCTGAAGCCTTCTGTACAGAGAATATTTGCAGCCTACACAGCCTGTGCCAAATATAAAAGGTTCCTCGACAGCTTGGTGTCAAATTTGAATATCTGAGAGTTTCCTCTAATTAGATCACATGACATATATTTTTAAAGTCTATCAACATCAGAGTAGCATTTTGCAGAGGGACTCTGTGGCTTTCACCAGAAGTCTATATTTTTCCTCCTAGGTACATCTGCGGTATTTCTTCCTAGGTATGATGGCCCCAGGTATGTTATTTTCCTTTCAGGCATCCTAATTGGACCTTGCTGATGAAAAAAAAAAAAAATCCACAAGGAACACGCAGTACAAAATAATATTTGTCACTGATGTGGTAGAAATAGAAAATTACACAAACAATTTGGGAATTATAGGTTCATCACCACTGGGGTGAAGAGTTATAGACCATTTCTCACCCTCAATTATCCATTGGTTCCCTGTTGTGCCTGAGCCAAATACCTGGTTTCTTTGCATGCTTCTCTAACTTCTACTCACCACGATCTAACATTCAAGAATGCCAGCCAGGAATGACACTGGCCAGGTTCTTGGTGAATACCTTTGAGGGCAATAATATATGTTTACATGTAACTCCTAATTAATCACTAAACTTCCTTTTGGAGAAAAGAAACACATTTAGGGGTATATTTTACTGTCTGGGGGTCAAGAAATGACAGGATGGGAAGAGAGGAGAAGAAAGTAAGGGGGGATGATTGAAAACATTTGACTTGGCTTGAAATAAAAGTACATATTTCACACATATTTTTAAACCAACCCCAAAAGACAGCCTGACTTCGAACACGCTGAACAGGAAGCCATTTACTGTTGGAATGCTTGCTGAGCCCATCCAAAACACACACGTTCTTAATACCCCTGGGCTATCTAAAAAGGGTTGGGGTGAAAATATTTAATTTATATGTGCAATGCTGCTTCCTGTTTTATTTTGTTCCTCACTGCCAACTCTGTTTTTCAAACATTGTAAAAAATGATAGGAAACCAATTTCATTTTTCTCCCCACCCTTTATTGACCCAGCTGTGCATTCTACCTCAATTTATAGCTCATACCTGGCTTGAAGACCAAAGCAAGAGAAGGTAAAGGCGGATGTTAAACTCTTATGGTTACTGTGGCTAAAAAGGAATCTGGGTGGAGGAAAGCTGGCCCATGGTGTCGATATCAAGAGCAGGGGGTGTGGAACAGGGGTTTGCCTTTGCTTTCAGCATGTGTGCATTTGGTAGCATGTGTTCAAAAAAGGTAAAAGGAAAGCTATAAAGAGGGGGGAAAAAAGAAAGTGGCTGGGGACACCTGAATCCTATTAAATTTCAAAGGAACAGTCCTGGTTATCAAGAAGAGTTTTGAAATATTTTGGAGAAGAAAAAGAAAAACCCAAATAATTAAGAATTATGTTTCAAGCAAAAGATTTTCCAAAACTTTATTTAACCATATTGGAGTGCTTCATACTTAGTTCAACACTGAAGGTATGCTCTTTTAGAATAAAATGAGTTCCAGACGGGTGCACTTTATATAGTATACCTGTCATCCTTATTATCATATTTTGATTTCTTGAGAAAGCTGAGTCAATGTGCAATAAAACATTTGAAAAAAAAAATCTGAAACTAAATGGAAATCAAGCAAGTTTGAAGTTAAGACTTCAGAATTCTTGAACTCAATCTACTTTTCCCAGAAACTAACCACACTCTATGGAAATCTGTCATAGGAAGGGTTTTATAATTGAGCAGTTTGTTTTAAATACATCAAGAGAAGGAGGAAAGATGTAAATACCTGAAGTCAAATAAGTATTTCAACATCGCCTCTTGCAGCTGTGTGTCAATTTTAATTTCATATCAGACTAATACTCTAAGTGGAACACCATCCTGGGAAATTCTACCTGTCACCACGGGCTTTACAATGCTTTAATGTCTGGGTAACTGGTTTGCCTTAAACTTTTGTTTGAAGCTGATAAAGGCAAGGTGGCCAACCACTCTCACATTGTTGTGGAAATAGTCAACTGTACAGTGATACAGTGCCTGTTATCTTTTTTAAAATCAGCTTTCAAAGTTTACAAGGAGTAAATGTGTATCATCAATTTGCACTTTTGAATTTAGAAAGTCAAATTTTCTATTCATCTGCAAATACTGTGTGGCTACAACTGCATACTGTGTTCAACACTGTGTGGTTCCATTTAAGAATATACATACTGCAGACTGGTATTGGTATTCAACACTGTACCCCACAGATATGTACAGTCAATTATGTTTCAATAAATAAACAGACTACATTACTGATTCTTATCCCTGTAACATATTTTCACCATGGCTTCTTTTAAGGAAGGTAATGAGGAAAGTAGACTTCTGATGTATTTTCAAGGTAATCTAGAGTGGGTCATTAGTCCTGCCACATAGTCCTAGCTCTGTGCCAGCCATCTACAATAATGGTTGCATAAGACTGCTGCTACGAAACTCCCAGGGACTTTTTTCACCATAAAATTATATCTCCTGGGATTATGTGCCACTGAAATATTGTATCCAGTCACCTGTGAATTATACCAACCAGTGGTATGCTGGTAAACCAGCTCCTGGGGTGGGGAGAAGAGGTTGACTGTAGTCTTTGCTGACCAACTCACCCCAGACCCATCAGCATGTGTCAGAAGGGAATATCCCTCCCTCCCAAGTATATCTGGGTTCCATACACCTTAAGTTCTATGTCCAGTAACCAACAAGCCAAAGAATCCTGAATCCCGACGTGCTGGGATCAACTTTGGGTGGGTAGTTCTCAGCTCTACCTGGGAGAGTCTGGTCAACCTTTCTGACCTGTTCTGCTCCTCTCTCTCCCACCCTGGATCTCCTTCTGTGCCCTGATGCTGGCATCCAGGGGTGCTCTGGTGCCCCCCAGAGATGGCTGATTAGGGCCCTAGGGGTCTTCTTTCTTTCCTTGCTTCCACTATATTATTGCTGCCTACCATTAAAATCTAACTCCAGTTCCCCTTACTCTAAGTCACAACACCTTCTCTAGTTTATGACTCAAACTGCACTTGACTCAGGCCTTGTCTACTGCTAAAAGTCCTCAAAACCCTGTCCCCAGCTCTTTTCCTCAGAGAAGCCCCTCTCACCCCAGAGGTTGGTGCTTGCTTGCAATGGGTTGGCATTTTTGCTACACTCCCTGAATTTCGTTTTTCATAGGTTGTAGTCTAAATTGTTTGTTGAGGTGGAAGGATCAACAGCTTGTCCTGTCTCCATTTCTTCTTTCTGCTAAGCCTAACCCTAACCCTTCAGGCTCCTCCCTGTTGCGATGCTGTGGTGTCACCCTTCTGGGAGCTATTCCTGGTAAGCAATGAGGAGAAATGAATATTCTTCCCCACCTAAAAATTCACTCCTGGTATTTTCAAACATGAAGGTTACTTTAAGGTAAAGAAATCACTCAAACTTCTTGATGTATAACTATAATTTTAATGTATTTTTTATTGGGTAACAAAAAGTACCGTGATTGGGAGAATTTTTAATTCCATTAATACTTTTTAGATCACAATGGCCCCTTATACATTTGAAAAACAGTCTTTAAGTGACTAAATTAGATATTGCATATAATGCCTAGCATGGTACCTGTAAACTATAGTTCAGAAGAAATGTTAGCTATGATTACTGTTGTGATAATCTCCTTACTCCAAACATACAACCTCACAACCAGACTACTAAATGATCTCCTTGCCTCCACACCTCGTCCCTTTACAACCCACACAGCAATGGGAGTGATCGATCTAAAACCTGAATCTGATTAGGTCATAAAACACAAATTTGATTAAGCTTTTCAATGTTTTCCCACCAAACAAGAATAAAATACCAATTTCTTGCCTAAGCCTACAAAGCCATGCATGACCGGCTCCCTGCCTAATTTTCTAGCTTGCTTATCCTCAGATCAAGTTTCTAACCTCCATAGGGAGCCTTGCCCTTGTTTTCTTCCACCTGGCAAACTCTCCCCCCAAATCCCATGGCTGTCCTCTTTAGTCATCAGGTCTTGGTTTAAATGACACCACTTCAGAAAGGCCTTCCCTGACCACCAGCAATCTAAATAGCCATCCAGTCACTTTCTGTTACTTTAACTTCTTTTAATCATCTGCACAGCAATTTTATCCTTATCTGCTATTTCTATTGTTTACTTATTCATTTATTGTATATCTTCCCCACAAAGATATAAGCAGAGATCCTATTTAGTTCATCACTGTGTTCTTGTAGCACCTCATTTATAAAACATCTACTTTATTCAGCCTACCAGCAATACAGATGATATGTGTGTATTGTTGCAGATTCCTTGCAATAAATCCTTGAACTTGTCCCATCTATGGCTCACTTTATTAAGTGAAATCTAACAAATCATAATCCTCACCCTACTATTTGAAACTGAAGACAATAGTATCTATGTTCCAAACCTTGCCAGGTATTTCTTAAGGAAAGCGTGGCCAATTACTATTTCCCACGGTGGATAGACATTTGATCTACCTTCTCCCAGGCCCCAATCTTGACATCAGCAGGAATAACTGGTTAAGTACCTCATTATGTAAATGAGAAGGTACATACCACAGCACTTGGTCCTCTGAAATCTGGCATTTTAGCATTTTAAGTATCCATATCACAGCAAGGAGATTGATTCATTTCTAGTTACTTCAGTAAAAAAAGAATGGAGTACAGGGGGATGGAAAGCTACTTTACAGAAGCAGAGCCTTCTGAGTCAGAGTGGAGAGTCTGCCGGGGAACACTCAACCTAACCTCGCAGAGCTGAGAGTGACGTCATGGAAGTTCTTGGGCAAGCCATAGAAATGCTTAGGCATTTTAAGCAAGTGTTCATGCTGAAAGTACCTTCACATAGAAGGCAAGTTCCTCTTTAGCACTGTCTAAATCAGCAGAAAAAATGAATTTGAAGAACAGATAATATCAGTTCATAAAATATTTCATAATAAATATGAATTATTCAGCTAAAGTTTGACTCTTGCAGACACAGAGACAGAATTTAGCAGTAGTGACTGCCAAATAGTGACAATAGAGACTGAGAATTTGGTAATAGTTACTAATCCAATATGGACTGGCAAGGAGTAGACAAACATGATGGAAACCAGAATAAGACAAATCAAAGCCACATTGAGATATCATTTCACCCCAGCTAGACTGGCTATTATCAAAAAGACTGAGAATAATAAATGCTGGCAAGAATGTGGAGAAAAGGGAACACTTCTACACTGTTGGTGGGACTGTGAATTAGTGCAGCCATTATAGAAAACAGTATGGAGATTTCTCAAACAACTACAGATAGATCTACTATACCATCCAGCAGTCCCACTTCTGGGTATATACCCAAAGGAATGGAAATCATCATATCAAAGGGAAACCTGCACTTGCATGTTCACTGCAGCTCTATTTACAATAGCCAAGATATGGAACCAAACTAAATGTCCATCATCTGATGACCGGATAAGGAAAATGTGGTATATATACACAATGGAACATTTCTAAGCCATAAAAAAGAATGAAATTCTGCCACTTGCAGCTACATGGATGAGCTTGGAGAAAATTATGTTAAGTGAAATAAGCCGGACAGAGAAAGAGAAATACCACATGTTCTCACTCATAAGTGGGAGCTAGGAAACAAAGAAAGAAAGACCATAAGAAAATGTTAAGCTTTCAGAAAGAGAGGACAGACCTATAGTTACTAGAGGTGGGAAAAAAAGGGTGAAGGGTGAACTTTTTTATACATCCTGAATGCAAATTATTTATTTTTTCCAGCAGCTCTTTTTGTCCTTTTCTTTGTCAGAGAGTAACTGGGTAAGGGAGACAAAAAGTAATTACAATTTGTAGTGATGAACATGCTAATAATATTGATTTGATCACCACATGCTATACACAAATACTAATAGTCGACTTTGTACCCCATAAATATGTATAAATAAAATTTTTAAAAATTATAATTTTGAATATAGCATTCTCAAAAAAAAAAGAAAAGAAAAGAAAGAAAGAAAGAAAGAAAGAAAGAAACAAGAATAAGAGAAAAAAAGAGATCCAAACAAAATGAGCATGGATATTTGCGCAGTGTCTATCTGACTAAAAGTTTCACCAAAACATGAAATCACCTGTAGCTTTCTGCATATATTTGTACTTGCTATATACATGGAATTACTAACATGGTATGACAGATCGTTAGAGAACTAAATATAAGCCTTTCTACATGTGTGTTTGATTTTCAACTAGCTATTTCTCTTTTAGATAAAGACTAAAGAGCACGTCTTTTGTAATTATTGCGAGGTATAACTTGAATCAAGTGGACGTACTTTACATTTTTAGGCATTCATCCAGTGAGAGTAAAATAGTTCACAATCCTCACAGCAGACTTCCTTAAAATGCTGTGCCCCATAGGAAGTGTTCCTCAAATCAAGGAAAAGAGGGGGTAGCTTTGTATGCTCACATCGGTTTTGAGAACTCTGGAAGAAACAATGGTGAGAACGCTGGAAGAAACAATGGTTAAAACACTGATATTCAGATGCTTCCATAAGCTAACATGCCAGCTGTATCTCCAGAGGTATACAGTGCCACTTCCAGATGACCATGGACTGCTTTCTTCAAGAAATACCCATTCACACCTGAGGAATATTACACAGGAAACATCCAGAAAAATCCTCTACAGACTTCTGTTCGTGGCTCATAGCAGACACAGGCACAAAAGATGATGGAAGAGTAAGAATTTGATTTCCCAGATTATACAGTAGAGGCGGGTATAAGAAAAGGAGGTTGCAGATGGGTCTGGGGGCTTCACAGCCATTGTTTCTGACAGAAATGGAAAGTACCCTGACTTGCACTACCAGATATTAAAATGTACTATATAAAGTTACAATATTAAAACAGTATGGTATGGAAGCAAAAATAATAATAATAATAATAAAAACATGACAGAGCAGAACATAATACATAGTTCAGAAATGACATTTAATATATTATAATATACTTAGCATATTATAGAGAAGACTTTCTAAGTTTATACGAAAAGAAAGGCTTATTCAATAAATAGTTCTATGAAAATGATTAGCTATTTGGAGAATATATAATATTAGTCCTTACCTTAAATCATAGTCAATATGTAATATACATTCCAGATGGACTAAAGAGTTTAATATTTTAAAAAAAGCCTAGAAGAAAATGTCGGTAAGGAGATCTTGTAGTTTTAGATTTGCTAAGCATAAATGCTATAGAAAAAAATACAAAGATAAAAGGTATGCAACTTTACCTTCAGAAAAATAAATAATTGTATGGATCCCTAAAATATCCCCTCAAAAATTTAAAAACAAAAATCTGGGGAAAACAGTACCAAAAATATGACAGACCACAAGTTGAAATATTGATATATTAAGAATTTCTACAAACAAATAACAGAAAGGAAATGAATGGAAACTTACGGAGGAATATGTATATGTTATTTTTTTAAAAGCTTCATCTTAAATAGTAGTCAAAGAAATACAAATTAAATTAGGGCATTATAATATTAGCATATTATTATATACTAATGTCCTCACTCACAGGTGGGAGCTAAGAAAACAATTTATCAATTATTAAAATGTTTTAAATAAAAATTCTTAATACTGTCAACAGTATGGTGAAAAAGATAAGCTCTTAAATTGGAGGTGGGAAGATAAAGTCCTGCAACCTTTCTGGAATTCAGTTCAGTCATATATTAAATTCTTTTGACTCTGTAATTCCACTTCTAAGGAAATTATCCTAAGAAAATATTCACATGAAAAAGACTCAGATATAAGAATATTCATCATGGCTTAATTTTTAATGATAAAATGAGAAATTTCCTATCTAACATTATATCAATCATTATAATAATGTCTACTGCTTACTTTGTGCCAGGCACTGTTAATTTTTATGAACATGTATTAACCCATTTATTCCTTACAATTACCCTGTGAACTTTAATTTCAATCTCATTTTAGAGCTGAGGAAACTAAGATCCAGAGAGGTTAAATAATTTGTCTAAAGGCACCCAGCTGGCAAGCAGCAGAACTGGGATTCAAACCCAGGCAGTCCATGGTCTTCACTCCTATACACACAACACCTCACACATCTGTCCATGGAACGGAACATGGTATAGTCAGTAAAATGTTTTCAAACACTATTTAATGATATCAGAACAGGCTTACATTATAATTAAGGGGAAAATCACTATACAAAAGGATATGGGTGGTATTATCCCAATTTTGCTAACAAGCAAAATACATATGAATAGTAAAAATTAAAAGGAAACATATGTAAAGGTCAAAGTGATTATCATCACCTGGTAAGAAAGTTGTAATTTTCATTTTCTTCTGTATACTACATGCCTTATAAAGTTCTAAAAAAGACACATACCACTTTTATGATCAGAGAAGAATAATACAAGTCATTTTTAAAAAGAGGAATCAAAAAATATGGGTAGAATATTTTTGTACTTATATATAACTAAGTTCATACTAAGTACAAAATTTCAGATGTAACTAGAATAATGTACATCCTCTTATCTGCCTTTATAACTGCATTCTCAAGCTACTACTAATTGGCCTTAACTATACTACCAGCAATGTGTGAGCTGTAGTGATCTCTTAAAGGCACAAAGTTATAAAATCCTTCCCCACTCATGTACCTGAAATGTTGCTTTTAGCAAATTCTTCCCAGAACTTCTGAAGACATCTCTCAAGCAGTCCACATGGCCATTGCTGAAACAAAAACCTCCAGAGTTTTAGAACTTCCATCTTTATCTATTGAGAGAAAGAAAGATTTATGAAGAGAAAATTACCATTTTCTTTTTCTTTCTTTCTTTTTAGCAAGGACATTAAAAATCCCTGTCTATAGCCACTGCTATGCTTCTATCAACTACAACCTATTACTGTGTTAAAAAAGCAAACTTGCCTCTTTGGTTTGTTCCATGGAATTCAGATACAGCTTGGGCTTCTAAACCAATTGAAAATCTTACTGTGTAGAACCTGCTTTTCTCTTAAGCCCAGAATTACTAGAGACAGATGAAACATACACTAATATACATATATAAACCACCTCTCTATATATAAAAAATTGAACACACTTTTCCATTTATTATCTCATTTTATGTTTACATCTCTTTGAGGTAATAAAGATGCAAATCCTTAGGCCATTGGGAGGCTTTCAAAAGAAAGTTAAATTATGACCTACTTATTAAAAAAAAAAATTCTGAAATATTAAAGCTATTCACATACCACAGAGTTTCAAAGGCTGAAAGCTGACCACGAGGAATAAAAAGCAATGCACAAGTAAACGAATGCAGGAATTATGGTCAAGGCAGATTGCTATTTGGGGTCTGGCTAAAAGATCTGCAATGAAGCACTGGCAATGCTAGAATGTTCTTCTCATCCTACTGGGGGGAACTTTTTTATACATCCTGAATGCAAATTATTTATTTTTTCCAGCAGCTCTTTTTGTCCTTTTCTTTGTCAAACCTCGCTTTCCTCAAAAACCACCTTCCACCTTCTGGATCTTTGGACAAGAGTTTTTAAATCTGTCAACCAGCTAAACACAGGAGTGGGTCTGCGGGGACCTGACTGCATCACCAAGAGAGGCTGCAAGTGTCAATAACCGAGTTAGCCAGTGATGGCCTTCAGTTTGCCCAGAAGCAAAACAGAAATAACAGTGCTAATTTTAACTTCACCTGACTGGGAACCCAGAAAGTGGCTTAAAGTTTCTCTCCTCCCCGCCTAAGAAGCAATGAATGGTTAGGCAAATCAGCAAGAGAAATATGACATAGGTAGATCTAATTCGGCCATGTCCTCTCCCCACATTTCAATCATTTCTCTATTTCATGGGGGATAAAGTCTAAACCACTTGATTTGTCCTGAAAGACTCCAGTCTGACCTTTCACTTCTTTCCCAAATAAATACCTACCCCAGGTGCAGCTTGTGCACGATTCCCAGAATGCACCCCAGTCCACTCCTTGTAGCCTTTCTCCCAGTTGAGCCCTTCCCTCTCTTCCACTGGATGAATATAGCAAAAGTAATTCTCATCATTAATTGAGCTCCTACTGAATACCAGGCAGTGTTCTAAATTCTTAACATCTGTCACCTCATGCAAGCCTCACAACAATCCTGTATTATTCCTCATTATTATACCTATCGAAAATGAGAAAAAGCATGCAGAAGCGGAAAATTTTACATTTCTTCAGCATCCAATCTACAAGAGCTTCAGGTGTTTTTTGTTTTGTTTTATTTTAGGTTATACTTATTTCATCAGTTTTTTCTTCTGTTATTTATTGTCTGTGCCTGTTTTAGAATATTTTTATTAATATAAAACAAATATTTTAGAATGTAAAAGAATCCTACTTTTCTCACTAATTTTTTTGTTTTGGAAAATATAGTTATTTTCATAACACGTTATTATATGTGCATTGTAATGAGTTTATTTTTAAACATATGAGCACATAAAAATTCAAAATTTTTTTCAGATATCATAACTTCTAATATGGTCAATATATATAACCCACATGAACAAAAGCTCACAAATCCCAAGTTTCAAAAATATTTTCATAGGCTTCTGACTTCCTCCAAAATATCATTTCCATTGATAGCCACAAAATGCCTTTCCCTGAAGTCACTCAAAGGAGCATTTTCCACCCGAAGTTTTCAGTAAGATGTATAATGTATGCAACTCTGCAACAAAGCTGAAGTGACCTGTTCCCCGTGTAGCAAAGTGGCTCCCACACGCCTCAGCCTGCCATTCAAATAGATAATCTCTGTAAATTTACAGATTAGTACACATTGTGAACCTTGCTTCTCTTACTAGCACAGAAAACTGGCCCCTTTTTAGTCCTTTTTATATCATCACATGCTACTTATTATTCTATTTTATATATAATAGGTGCTGAATGAATGTATATTGAAAGAGTTTCGACAGAGGATAAATTGTCTTGAGTTACCATAAAATACTTTTAAAATACACATTTCTAACAAAGAATTAACGTGTTAATTACAAGATTTGCATTTCTTTTCATTCAAGTAGTTCTATTTGTTACAGTTACCATATGAGTTCAAAAGCAATACAATTACATTTCATTTAACAGACACTATAGTTCAGACTTCATAAGTACATAGTTACCTTGTCACAAATAATAATAATAATTACCAAATTATATGGTTATATTGGAATATACTAAAAAATAACTGAAAATTACTACAGAGAGAGTATTATATTATGCCCTGCAGTGTCCTCAAAACAGAAAAAAATATTCTTTTGGAGTAGATGAATAAAGATCAGACAAGCCATAATTGAGAAGGAGCAGAGATAAATATTCAAAATGAAGGTGTTTATCTGGGCCTCCTGAGTTGTCTAAATTGGTCCAAAGTGTCCCGAAGTATTTTCTCCTGGTCAGGCCAGAATCCCCGTGGCAATAGCCCAGCTAACGAGAGTTGATTCTTCTCAGTCTAACCCTAAAGAGTACAATTAAATGGAATTCTAGGAAATAGGGAAGGGAAATCCTAATAATACAAGTGTACTGAACTTGACAATTTGACTGTTGCATTATTTCCTGTATGTCAAAAGGCAAGATTTTTATTTTTAAAAATCTAAATTTAGGTTTCATTGCCTGGTTCTCTTTGTGATGTGAATTTGACTTTGCAACCTTTCCTTCACTTATTTTCTTCCATTAATTCAAAAAGTATGTATTAGAAAACCAACTACATGCCAGGCAGTATGGGATTCAGAAGTGAGCGGTAGAGACCAACTACATGCCAGGCAGTATGGGATTCAGAAGTGAGCGGTAGAGACACGATCGCTGCCCTCACAGAGTTTACGTATTATAGGGAAAATCCAGAGATTGCAGGAATATTCAAGTACAAACTATGATAAATGCCTAAAAAGAAAGTATAGGCTGTTTTAGTAGAATATAACAGAACCTAAATTTAATGAAATAAAAATAATGTGCTTATTAATATTAATCCACAACTCATTTGCTTACCCCATTAATCACTAGATAAACGTTATCACAAAATATACAGCAAATATAACTTTCATACATGTATTCATATTAGGTGTGGTGATTTGTTTTCATGCCCTTTACATCTGTCTCATAGTAGTGTATTTATATAAACACACACACACATATGTATGCATATATATATATGAGGGTACTTCAAAAAGGTATGGAAAGACTCATATTACCTTTTAATTCTATTTTTCTGTGAACTTTTTTAAGTATCCTCGTATAATCTCTTTTTTAATAGCATGTAATTACATTACTACATAAAGACATGGATATAATGTATACTTTTTGATGTTAATGATGCTGCGTTAATACTGATTATTACCAATCTACCCTTCTCAGCCCTGCTTGACTTTTTTTCCTCAAACACAGTTTTCATTATGTTGCGCTACTAAAAAACTTGAGTTGTGAATTTCCTTGCTCTTTTGACTGGAGTCAACAGGAGTAGTGTGACATCATTCTTGAAACATACTTTCAGAGTCCTTGCTTTTTAAAAAAGCCAAAACACAGAAACTATTTCCATTACCAAATCAAATGTTCACCTCTTCCACAAGATGTTTCTTGGTATTAAGACCCTTTACTTTTCAGAGGTTAGAGAACATTACCATGGCCTTTCAGTGCCAAAAGTAAGGTTTATATATATAAACTAATATTAATGATGATTCCACAAAACTTAGAAGAAAGCTTATCTCATATTTAACTTTTTCAAACTAGATGCATGATTCACTTTCTGACTTTTTGACTAAAAGGGCTAGGCTTGATCCATTCACCTTTTCTCAGAAGTTGGCTTCGAAAGCAAGCCTTATTATTATATAAGGAAACAAACTATCTATTTTGATAATTCACCACAATCTAATAGGAAAAAATGATAGCATTAAACAACAAAACAATTCAAAAATAAGCAAAGAACTTGAATAGACATTTATTCAAAGACAATATACACATGGCCAACACGCATATAAAAAGATGCTCAACGTCAGTAGACATTAGGGAAATAAAAATCAAAACCACTGTGAGATACCACTCTATGTTTATAAGAATGACTATTACCAAAAAAAAAAAAAAAAAAGAAAGAAAGAAAACATTGTTGTGTTTGATATAGTGTTAAAACACACTATAGTGTGTTTGATAAAAGTGTTGATATAGATGTGGAGGAATTGGAACACTGGTTGCATTGTGGGTAGTAACGTAAAATGGTGCAGCTGCTGTGGAAAATAGTAGTATGGTGGTTCTGAAAAAGTTAAACATAGAATTGCTATATGATACAGCAATTCAAATTCGGGGTCTTTACACAAAAGTACTGAAAGCAGAGACAGATATTTGTGCACTGATGTTCATAGCAGCATTATTCACAGAAGCCAAAATGTGAAAACAACCCAAATGTCCATCAATGGATGAATGAATAAACAAAATATGGAATATACATACAATGGAATATTATTCAGCTTTCAAAGAGAATGAAATTCTGACACATACTACAACATGGATGAACCTTCAAAACTTTATACTAAGTGAAACAAGCCAGATACATAAGGACAGATATTGTATAATTCCACTTATATAAAGTGCCTAGAATAGTCAAATACATAGAGACAGAAAGTAGAACAGTGGTTACTCGGGACTGGGGGAGAAAGGAATAGGGAGTTCATGGGGACAGAATTTCAGTTTAGGAAGATGGAAAATTTCTAGACATGGATAGTGGTGATGGTCGCCCAACAATATGAACGTACTTAATGCCACTGAACTGTACACTTAAAATAGTTAAAATGATAAATTTTATGATGTTATGTACATTTTACCACAATAAAAAATTTAAATGATAATAAATTCGATGATGAAAAACAGGGGCCAAAAGCATACACTTTAGCTATTTGGAAGCAACCTTCTGTTTTCATTCCATTGTTCATGATCATGTAGACACAGCCTCTGAGTATATGTTATTAATGAGCACAACAAACTCCCTGATAGGTCTTTGTGAGGGCTTTTCTACAATCAATTATTTTAATTGTCAAGAAACTGAACAGATGTTTTATGTTTAACTAAAGATGATGTGGCGCCTTAGACATTAGAACCTACTTTCCCTAACAGATGTAGGACCTCAGAAACTTAGGTGCTTAAATCTTTTTTCTGCATGTGGAAGTCTTTACTCGCTCTGGGCAGTCAGATTTTACTGTAGTCTTTTCCATAATTCATTTTGGGTGCAATAGGTCATACATGTTAATGTAAAGTTCTTCCTCCTGGGATGAGACACCAGCAAAACTATAGACTTTGGAAATAGGCTCTATGTTAAATACAATGTTGTTTTTTCCTGCATGTAAAAATACTGGCCTCATAGTAGATATGACGTTACTGAGAGGGGAAATATTTTCCTACTGGAAAAGTTCTCAAATGGGATAAAAGGGGCATAGCCTTGTATTTTCCTGAAAACTAAAGAAATAGCTCGGTCTCTTAAGGAATTCTCAAAACAATTTTGCTAATCAACATAAATTAACCTATTTTTATTATGAAAGTGTCTACTTATATCTATTTAAGGTAGCAACCCAAAATAATGGCAATACATGCTATTTTAGTACTAGTAATGCCTATTAATGATGCAGTAGACACAAGTGTCATTTTAAAAACCTAAAAAAATTATAAAAAGAAAGAAATATTCCCTTCACTTTTACAGTTGGATTGCATAAAAGCTTCTCACTTTCATATCTCTCAGGTCACATAGCCCTCTAAATAAGGCCTTAAACCTATGTGAACAAATAATAAAGAATCTCTTGGCCAAAATTTGGTAGTTCTTGCATCTTACTTAACTTCAAGTGGAACAGAAAAGCATTGGAGTTAAAAGCATTATAGGTCAATGCCTTTAGAATGAAAATGAGGAAAAAAAAAAAGGAATGTCTGAGTTAGTGAGTGTCAAAATAGAAAGGGAAATAGGATTATTGTCGAGGGAAAAGTATACTCCTCTGTCTGGCAGTCCACACTCAAAAATGGGACACTGGAGGGTCTATTGAGAAAATCTGTTATTAGCATATGAAATCTCAAACCTTTTCATGTAATTACCTATTGCTTAATGTTGGTGTATTTATCACAGTGCCTGACTATGAGTAAAGCAGAAATACAAGGAAAAATATTAAAATCTATTTTATCACATTCTAGCTTATATAACATGACTTCATTAATGATGGATTCTCTTTAAGGCAAAGAGAAATTTGTCCTATTTGTGGACTGGAACCTAGGGCTTTTTTCCCCTCCAGCTTTTTAATGTTTGTGTTTTTTGGCACTTTTGTTGTTATTGTTTTTTTTAATTTGGACCAATGAATATAATATAAACTAATTGAGTGAATTTGCAGAAATGTGTTAAAGTTTTTTATTATTGGTAATCAACAGTATTTAAATAGGGCTACAAATTCTATACACTGTTACTCTGTACCCAGTTCTCCCAGCCATTTCTGATTGGGAATGACCCATTTTCAGTAAGCAGGATAAAAATCAGCTTTGATGACAAGCATTCCCTATTTGTTTATGCAGATTTTAATTTTATATAAATTAGGGGAAAATCCTCTCAGATTTCCTCTAAATTAACTCACACTCAAAAGATAAGTTGTTTGAAAAGACTATTTTATGCTATTACTCATGATTAGTACAGACAAAGACAGAAATGTGGAGAGGACATAGGTTGATTTTCAGGTCTCATCATTATATTCCTGTGCTCCTCCTCTCCTTAAATCTTAGTTAAAATGAGTTTCTAACACTAAAATTCCAGGCAATTATACTTGGAACTAAGGGGAATCGTCTGGTACCTTTCAATCAGCTAAGGAATATATTGTTATCTAATCAGATTTCTGAATTATAGATATTAGGAATATTTTATGTGATATTTATTTGGTCCAGAGAGAACATTTAGAGATATTTATATATTTATTTAAACCACAGAAACACCCAAGTCCAGCCCCTTCATTTTCCTATTGAATGTATGGATCATAACTTAAATCCCAGTTCAAAACATAAATTAACATAAAAGGGCTGCCTAAGTCCAATCTCATCTCAGCAACAACATATTAGGGTCAACTAATTTTATATCTGTCAAGTTTCCCACTATATGAGTGTAGCTGGAATGAACTGGCACAAATCATCTCTGTAATCAAGCTATTAAGATAATTTGCATGTAGTCAAACACAGCAATAACCCTAAGGGAACAAAATCACAAAAAGAAAATTCACCTTTACGAGGTATGATAACCCTGAGCTCCCACAGTCAATGTCTAGGCTGCTCCTACTTCAGGGAGCATGATGTTTCCCCACATTCCTACAGCTGGAAGACCACATCTCTGGCCCAAGGTTCTGGACCTCAAGTTGAAGGGAGCCTTCTTACAGAATCCAGTCTCCAATGTGGCTTAGGCAGGAGAGAGACAGAGAGCACCCACATCTACAAAACAAAGCAACTAACGAACCATTGCAGATTCCTGTCTAGATTTCCTTGCCTTTACCCCCCACCTGAAAGGGAGCTTTAGTCTGGGTAAAGAAAATGAGTATATATTGTATACTTCTTTTTATGTTGAATAATCTTATAATAAATATAAGTAATTTGAAAGGCTCTCTGGTCAGTTCGTACTTATTATGTGAATACCAGTAGAATTAATGTAGTGTAGTTCATGGCAAATCTGAGGCTCCTGTAGTTTTTAAAAGACCCAAGACGCTTCAACCTGACTTACTGTCATGGTTGTGATGGTTAGTTTTAGGTATAAACTTGGCTAGTTTAAGGAATATGTAGAAACCTGGTAAAGCATTATTTTGGGGTGTCTCTGTGAGAGTATTTCCAGAAGAGATTAGCATGTAAGCCTGAGTGCACTGGGTGGGAAAGACCTACCCTCAGTACAAGTGGACACCGTCCAATCCAGTAGAGGACCAGAGAGAACAAAAACAGAGGAAAAAGCCAATCTCTCACTCTATCTCTGCTGGAGCTGGGATACACTCTTCTCTCCTGTCCATGGACATCAGAATTTGAGGCTCTTCAGCCTTTCAGTTCCAGAACATACACACCAGCAACATCCCCAGTTCTCAGACCTTTGGCCTTGGACTTAGAATCAACCATTGACTTCCCTGGTTCTGAGGCTTCCCGACTTGGACTGAGTCACACTACCAGCATCTGGTTTGCAGATGGCCTGTCATGGGACTCATTGGCCTTCACAATCGTTTGAGCCAGTTGCCCTAATAAATCCCCTCTCCTATATTTATACACATATCATATTGATTCCATCTTTCCGGAGAACCCTGACTAATACAACAGGCACAGCAGAGTACATGCCAAAACCCAGACTACTTATTTCCAGCTCAGTTCTTTTTCTACTCCATCACATACATCCCATAAAAATATTTCCTCATTGCTAAGACCAAATTACATAAATTACAAATACACAGTTTTTATTGGAATTCAGTGAATGAAAATATTTCCAAGAAGACAAAGATTGAGACTTCATGATTCTTTTATTATGATATCCAAATTTTCTTTATTATATCATATAAGTAACTTCCATCAAAATATAAAAACCAAGTAAAATTTTAAATTATTTCTTGACAGATAGAACCACAGCTTCAATGGTAAAAAGCACTGAGCTGAAGGGTGAGAAATATTAATATTACCTTTTCCATTAAATCATACAGCCTTGATTCTGGGTTACATTTTAATGTCTTGAAATCAGAATGTCTTAAATTTAATGTGTTCACTGTCACACGCAAAAATATATTTAAATCAATGATAGATCTTACAATCAACGGAAACATGATAATCTGCTAAACCATTACATTTGAACTCAAGTATAAAACAAATGAAACCTCATATCTGAGATATTGGAAAATCTGCAAAATTGAGATTTTTTTTTTAATCCCATAACTGCAGACACAATTTAAATTTCTCATTTTTCTTCTTATTAATCAAGACTTCCTCAGGCAATGTTCTTCCTAGTCAAATGAAGAAAGCTGAGGTAGTCAACACAGAATGTTTCATATTGTTCTAAAGCCAGAAAAGCAAAAAAAAAAAAAAAAGAAAGAAAAGAAAACCCCAAATCTTCTAGGACTGAGGAAATCTGATGAGAGCATTTTCGCACAGAAACTGTCTTAAACATTATGTGTGTAATAAGTTTTACAATTCTATTAGTAGAATACTCCAATTCAGAAGCAGAATATATTTAAAAGGTCCTTCTGAGAGAGGTTGAGAATATAAAAGCTTCCGTTTTCATCTAGTGGCAGTATTACCTGCACACCCTCTCAAGCCAGGTTCAGTTTAATTTTTGACTCTATTTGTTATCAGTGTGACCTTGGATAAGTTATTTAATCTTCTTGTGACTCAATGTCAAATGATCTGTGAAAGATAATATCTAATATGGTTATTAATGAGGAACAAGTCAACTGATATACATTAAGCACTTAGAACTATATCTGTCACATGGTAAACATGCAACAAATATGGCTACTATTGATATTGTTATTATTACTAAACAAAACACTATCTCTGGGCTGGCCGGTTACTCAGTTGGTTAGAGCCCAGCCTTATAAAACCAAGGTCACGGGTTTGGATCCCAGTACTAGCCAGCTGACAAAAACAAACAAACACACAAAAAACCACATTATTTCTACATATGTTAGAAATTTCCAAACATCCTTATGAACTAGAATCTGTACACATGCTGGGGACTCCTGCAAATCCCTTTCACAGGGAATGTTAGGAACATGTTTAAATTTGTATTGAGTAGAATGATAGATTGCTCTCTTTATGCACAGCTAAGACATAGTAAGAATTAGTTTGATTTACAAAGCTAGGATTTTAATTCAACACAAGACATCTTTGGGGACCAAAGCATGGAATTAACTTTCAGGGGATTATGTCTAGTACTTCCTCCTGGAAATATTAAGAAATATTAAGAAAGGAACAATTAACTCTCTCTTTTTTTTTAAGATGACTTAAAATTTACCAGCTTAAAGGCCGATATTAACGAAGTGAATCTTACGAGTTTCCTCCAAGCCCTCTTACTCCATTTTGGTATAGGTATCAGGGACCAGGCTCTTAAGAGGGTATCTCTATAACTTTCCCTGTCTGAGGCCTCATGAAGGTTTTACTTCAGCTCACCCTTCCCTCTACCTAATATGATTTTTCAGAGTATGGATGGTATTTCAATACAAAAAATGACTGATGTTTTCCAGGGCCTCTTGTGGTTAATATCATGTCACAGTGGTGGGCCAGGGCCAGGCCTGCTAGAGCTTGACAGCAGTGAGAAGGTGGCTGCTGCTGTGTGTTAACCAGGGCACTGACCACAACCCCTCATATGGCAATAGATTCTGTGAGGGCTAAGGGCCCCCTCCCAGCTCGTTGGTACAAAAGGTGAGAGTCTGCATTAACCCATTTCAAAGGCGTCAGTGAAACAAGAGCATCTTCATTGCCCTTGTGACCTAGAGGGTTCCTGTGGAGGCTGCGTGACCCCTCCCCTGACCCTCCGCTGTGCTCCATCAGAGAGCATCTAAGAGCCAGTCTATTTACTGTCTCCTTCACTGTTACATATCCAACACACTGCTTGGTTTGATAGTAAACTCAAGGGATGAACTTGAACACACAGAAGTTCTTCTAACCCAGACTGACTCTCTGTTAGTCTGTCCTATGTCACTTTCCGTCTGGTATTAAGAATGGGTTTGACATGATGCCAGTTCAACCAGATACATTTATTATACAGTCTTTTAGGTTTGGGAAGTGATATATATACCAGTCTCTGTCAATACTGGAACAAGATTAAGAAGATGATCGCTAGCAAAAGCAGGCTATTATGTTTTTATCATCAAGGCTCCTATTGAGATGTTTAGGAACGTTTTTTTTTTTTCCTCCAATAACACCAAAACTAAGCAAAAACTGAAAACTTATTTATCAGAAACCATTCCCCTCTTAATTTGAAAACCTCTCTAAAGCTGTTTTCTGCTCCATAGAAAAAGCCTTGCCCCCACCCCTAAGATATCCTGCATTAGAAACAGTAACAATGTGCCAAATTCTATAAAAGACACAATATCCTTCCATATTACCTACTGGCTTCATAATCTACACCACAGCTGGCTGCAAAAGCTAGAATCTGTCACCTGAGATTTTTCTGCACTTGGTCCAGTGAGAAAACCTTTCCCATCAAGACTGTTAGTCTGGGTCAGCAATACATCCTTGAGAACACTTGTTCAGGTGACATTTTACCATTCCAGTGATAGCATTAAGGGGATATAATACAGAAAAATAATCCCAAGAATGCCACAAATTCCGAGGGAATCAGAGTGCCTGCCTATTCACTGCCTGACAATCATAGCCTGGGAGCCCACAGCCTGCCCCTTTGGTCATGCCTTGGACCTCTGGTAGCCCATGTCCCTGAAATTAACCTATGAAAGGGGCATTATGCTCACAATGCACAGGGCAGCCCTGAATTAAATTTCTACTGAGATCCAAAGTGGAAAAACTCTGGCTTCCCCTCCCCTCTCTACCCACTCTTCCCCCTTTTTAAATTGCCAGAACAAGGAGGGAAAAAATGCTTTTCTTGGTATCATTTCATGTTGCCTCTCTATCCTCCCTTCGATCCCAAGTCTAAAACACTAGGGTCTCTGGCCTCAAGGGTGCTAGTCTGTTACCTTAGAGACTGTTTCCAATGGAGTGGCAGAGAGCATGCTTCTTCTGCATACCTTGGCAACCATGAATTGTTGAACTGCCTTCATGAATGCAAGTCTTTCACTGCCATCTGGACATGCCCACAGGTATAAACACTTTTTCGTAAAGAGGACCATGGAATACACATTGCATCAATAAACCTTTCGCATGACAAAGCCATCCCATATGTGGAGACAGCTATATCACATTGGAGCTGATATAACATAAACTCTGCTTCTAATGGCATTGCTTCCAGACAAGGTCAAATTCAATTTATATAGCCTTCAGCCTTATCAGACAAACAGCATAAATTAAGTTGGGGAAAGGGTGTATAGAGGGAGGTAGAAAGAGGCTGCCACTGTGAAATGGAAGACCATTGAGTTTGACCCTAGAATAAATACACTACCCTAATGAGTCAAGGACAGGCTTTTCATTCCCTACTGGCATTTCTCTAGGTGGAAGCCCAAGAGAGGGATTCTTTCCCTTGGCTTGGTAAAATAAGACTGGCACTTACCCCATTCAAAGGCATTTTTATGTCCTTCATAGACAAACATTACAGATGAAATTCTTAACATATTTATAAGAACACAGACTTGTACTGGATCGGGGGCGGCAGGGGGAGAGGATGTAACAAGGGCTCTATTATGTTTTCCTGTAAACAAAGTTGCTATGAACTTGGAATTCAGTCATAGCCAGCTTTAAACTTTATTCTTGTGTGTCTACTTTTTTTATTTGGATGTTATTACACTTCGGTATAAAACTTTTGAATAATTTATGGTTTCTCGGATATGATGTCTATAACATGTCTATTCATACACTCACAGGGACAGAAGTAAAATATATAATTCTAGCCACACTCAAGCTTATATAACTAAATAAAATTTTCCCCATGAGCCAAGACTTCTCACAGAAAGAGATTAAGAAAAAGAAATCTTAGCAGGGGAGATAAAAAAAAGAAATTCCTAATATAACAACAAAAAAAGGCAACTGGAAGAAAGAACAAAGAGCTATGGGCAGGAGACAAGTAAATGTCACAGTTTTTCTAATTTTTCCACTGGTGAAAAAGACAAGTCTTCTCAAAGTCTTTATGAACTGATGAAAGGACCAGGGAGACGGCCAGGTAAATTTTTACTAAAATTTTTTCACTCCTAATAGCCCTGCCACAAGAACTGATTAATCTGGTCTGGTTTCAAACATGACTCGGGATGGAATTGGGAAGTTTGTAACAATATGTCCTCTTGTGATAACAAGTGATATTTCTTCCTTCCTTGATGATAAAGTTTCCAGTTGAGTAAAAATCTTTATTTACCAGATATAAAAATGTTCATTTTTAAGCTGTTAAAATGACCCTAGGCTTTTTCTTTCCTTCCTTCCCCCCCCCCCACCCACCCCCACAGCCTTTGCCTTTAAAAGTTCAGGATGTCTCAAACAGTTACTGTTACATTCTGTCTAGCAAGCCTGGATTGTGGACAGTGATCTAACCTCTTGGAAAAAACATGGAGTTCACCCAAAAACTGAGAGAGACATTCTCTCGCCCCAGCCGCCAGCTCATAGGTTTCAAAGCTCTGGGACAGACCTCACGAACAGCTTGGAGCTCTAGCATGTCAGCTGGCAGTGCCAATGCAAACACAGAAAGCACTTCGGCAGGTATAAACAGCAGCCACACACACCAGGCCAGGCCTCGGAAGGCAGGTAGTGACGGGGGAGAAACCAGCCAGCGGGCCCTTGCCTGCGTCACTCTCCTCCAGGCTTCTATGTCTGGGGACACACGGAAATAAAAAAAGTCACTCCCCAGCTGGACTGCAATTTGAGAAGATCAGAAATCTCAGATTAAATAAATATAGCCATGTCTTTCCTCTTAAAAAGAGAAAAATCTTGCTGGTTTACATGCACACATCTTTGCAGCAGCAAGTCCCCTAAAATCATTTTGATTTGCTTGAAAGCAGCAAAATTGGCCTTTGATGGGAAACGTAAAAAATAAAGCCATTTCTTTCTTCTTTGGGGATTTTGCTCATTTTTCTTAGAGGATTCTCATTGTCCACCCTTCCCTAAGGGCCCGCCACACTCTTTTAAACATACTTGGCTTTCAATATATTGACTTCTGTGCTAGCCTCAGCTTCCAACAGTGACACAGGCTCTAATATCAGTAGTTCCAGATCAATATGCCCGATTGTACATTTGGAGAACAAAAGAGAATGTTCCCACTACTGAGAGAGATGGTCATCAAACCTATCAGACATAAAGATACTGAATTCCCCTGGGAGCATTCCCTCTGCCCACTGAGTTTTTGAAGTAAAATGATTAATCGTTACAGGTGTGACTCATTTACATAAAAATTTTCTAACAAGATGTAAGTATATCGCACTTCCCTAAGAGTTTGTTAGCTAATACATATATCTTCTTATAAAGAGAATTTTTTTTTTTTTTCCTTTTTATCTTTTTTCGTGTCCGGCAACGGATCACAACCCTCAGTGTCGCGCCCGTACTGGACAGGGACCGGCAACGGGATCGCAACCCTCGGTGCTGCGCCCACACCTCGCTCAGCCAGTGAGCGGGAACCGGTCTGTATGTGGGATCCGAACCCTCGGCGGGAGCGCCACCACACTCCCAAGCAGGGCACTGTAGCAGTGCGCCACCGGGCCGGCCAAGAGAATTATTTTTTAAGTTTATATGTCTTTATACTTTTACCCTATTTTGTGTTTAGTTGAAGTTCACTTAATAAACTTTGTCTCAATAACTGTCAAATTGTTTTTCATTGACTTAATGAGCATTTACTGAGTGATTACTAAATGCACTATGTTGCTTTTACAGACATAAACATAGCATCTATTTAGAAAAACAGATTTTGAAATTATAAAACATAAAGTTTGTCATGCAAAGTCCCTAAACCACACAAATATTATTTTCATTAACTACCACTAAAATATCTATGCAAGCTCACATATTGTGTTTTGAATTCTTCTCTGAATTTTATGGGTATATAAGCCATAGAAGTCATGGTCTCTGCTATACAGGGACTCACAATCTACTTGGGTAGATTAAAACATGTTTTACCTGTTTTATGCTTTACATTTGAAACTGAGACATACCTGAAATGAGCGTCTCTCTAAAAGCCACAGACTTACAATATCATAGAATGTTACAACTAATAACAACACAGTTATGTGCGTAGATATTTGCCAGCCAATTTATAAATGACAAGGTGGGACCTGCCCACATTTGAAAAACTATGTTTGGCAATTCAAAACCATTTTGATCATTAGCTCTGAGTAGAGCTAAGTAGAAGAAACAAATTCTTGTTGTCCAAGTGGAGACTGACCTCTACTTTTCTAAGTTATCAAAACCCGAAAATGTGTAAAGTACTTCATAATGGTTTCATTGGTTTCTATTTTAATTCTATTTATTAATTTAGCAGAAACTTGACCTTTACACCACTAATAAACCATATTTCACAATAGAATTACCTTTACATTGGCTCTGAACACTTCTTAATGACTTCTCAAATCTGGATGAAGCCATTTGGCCCTTAACATAAAAAGTGTAATGAGATTTTTTCCCCATTTCATTTCACTTCTGGACGCACTTCTGGATTCATTTCATTTCACTTTTGGATTCATTTCACTTCTGGATGAGGCCATTTGACCCTTAACATAAAAAGTATAATGAGATTTTCTTCCCCATTTATGATTAAACAGAGCTAATCAACTTTATAAAACTCTAGAAATTTTTTTTCTTTCTGATTTATATGTAAGTTGATAAAATTTCAAGCATAATTGAATCACTCATTTGATGTATCATTGATTTATTTATATTGTGGATCCAACCTTAAAGATTCCATAAGTGTCATTTTAATGAAATTAAATGCACTATACAAACTATACATTATGTTACATCTGGTGCTCTCAACTAAAGAGTGAGAGGATAGGAAGAGTACAATGGTTTCTTGGTATTTTTACTCAGCTCTCTCTCTGTTACTCAAGTCCTCTGGGAACTCAGTGAGAATCTAAATTTATTAAATCCATACTACATCAGGCATTCTACGGGCTTACTAACACATGTCATCTCTTTTATTGTGCATAATAATGAAGAACCCTATCCTTGCATGTGTTATTATCTTCTTATTTCAGATGCAAAAATAGATTCATAGAGGTTAAGTATCATTGTCAATGTCATACTGCTAGTGAAGTGATGAAGCCAGTATTCCTGGTTATTCCAAAATCTGAGGTCTTTTCAATACCTTGTGTTCAATTCTTTACTCTAGACTTTGATATGCCCCCATACACCGTGTCTGTATTAAAACAGTTGTACCTGTGTGTAGTACAAGAATTCTTTATTAACCACCAACAAAAAACACCATGTTAAGGATGAAATATTAAAGGCATTCCTATTTAAAAAAAGGAAAAAAGACACAGATGTATATTACCAACACTGTTATTCAACATTATTCAGGAGATTCTGGCTAGTGCAAAAAGACGGTAATGAAAGAATAACAAGTATACATATTGGAAAAAAAGACAAGTCACTTCCACAGACATTATGATTATATATCAAAAAATTAATGAGAATCAAATAAAAATTGATTTCAGGAAGCTATTTATGTTTAAAATAAATACGTTTAATTACTAACATTTTTCTTTTTATACCATCAATAACTGGTTACTTGATGCCAGTAACTGGAAAATTTCCACTAACACTAACAAAAATAACTTAAATGACTAACAATAAGCTTGGCATGAATGAGGTAAAACTAATATGAAAAAACAAAAACTATAAAACATTAATGAATCACAAACAAAAAGACCTGAATAAATGGAGATACCATGTGTCTGGATAAAAGGTCCCACTATTATAATGACATAAATTGCCTCTAAATTAATCTATAAATTCAATGTGCTACTAATATGTAGCATCTAACATGTAGATGATACATGACAAGTTGATTCTAATAATCACGTAAAAATAAAATACATAATAAAGTGGAGATGATTTTTTAAATGTATTTTTTTTAAACCCACAGTAATGAAAGTAGTATAATATTACCACAGAAGTGGTCAAGAAATCAGAACAGAGAATATACAAACACAGTCATGAATAAAAAATAACTTGGTATATGGTAAAGAGGACATTTCAGGTCAATGAGAAAAGGATGAAACTAGCTGTTCAAACAAAATTGGGGGGAGAATATAGTCTTCATTTGCCCAATAGAAAAATTGGTGAAAAATAATATCAGATAATTCACTAACATAATAAGACAAATTGGGAAAAAAGAAGTTAAGTAGCAGCCTTAACACATACACAAAAAATAAATTAAAAATGTCAAAGAACATTATACAAAATTAAAACATATAAAATTGTTAGGAAAAATGAAAAATCATATATTTATAACCATAGGGTAAGAAAGCTTTTTTATACACAATATGAGGGGATTTCAAAAAGTTTGTGGAAAAATGGAATTAAAAAATAATAATTAAAAAGATAAACTTTATTTCTCAACATAAGTTCCATTAAGTTCAAGAAATTTTGTAAGTGATATCAGCCATTTAGTTCATTCCTATGGAACTGAGGGTCCTGGGAATTTAACCAGGTCAATGCAATCTTTTCTACATTATTAACTGAAGAAAAACAGATGCCCTTTAAAGATTTTTTTAAATTAGGAAACAAAAAGAAGTCAGAAAGTGTCAAATTAGGACTGTAAGGGGAATACTTAATGATTTCCCATTGAAACTCTGGTAAAATTGCCCTTGTTTGATGAGCAGAAGCATTGTCATGGTGGAGAAGGACTCTCTGGTGAAGGTTTCCCAGGCATTCTTCTGTTAAAGCTGTGGCTAACTTTCTCCAAACACTCTCATAATAAGCAGCTGTTATTGTTCTTTGGCCTTCCAGAAAGTCAACATGCCTTGGCATGCCAAAAAACTGTTGCCATGACCTTTGCTTCTAGACCAGGCCACTTTTGATTTACTTGGACAATGCTATGGTTTAAAGGCATCCCCCAAAAGGTTTATATATTGGAAACTTAACCCACACTACAAAAGTGCTAAGAGGGTAGGAAATCCTATTACGATAATTGAAAGGTGAGGCCTTTAAGAGGTGATTAGAATGTGAGGACTGTACCGTCATGGTGAATGGATTAATCCATTGATGGTTTAATGGGTGGTAATGGGCATGGTTCTGATGGATTTAAAAGGAGAGCAAGGGAGAAGTTTAGCTCTCTCTTGTGCAGTCCATGTGATACCCTGCGTCACTTTAGAGAGTCACCACCAAGAAAAAGGCCCTTACCAGATACACCCCCAAGACCGTGGACTTCCAAGATTCAAAACTGTAAGAAATAAATTTCATTTCTTTGTAAGTTACCCATTTTCAGATATTCTGTTATAAGCAATAGAAATGCAGACCAATTCGACCTCTTGACAGCCATTGTTTTGATTTTGCTTAGTTTTCAGAATGTTACTGGTAAAGCTATGTTTCATCTCCCTTTACAATTCTTTGAAAAATTATCTCAGGATCTTGGTTCCACTTGTTTAAAATTTCCACTGAAAACTCTGCTGTTGTCTGCAGCTGATCCGGGTGCAACAGTTTCCCAAAACGGAAATTTTGCTCAACTGTAATTTTTCAGTCAGAATTGTGTAAACTGAACCAGTTGAGAGGTCTATGGTGTTAGATATTGTTTCTGACATTAAGTGTCAGTCCTCTTCAATTAGAGCACACACAAGATTAATTTTTTCCTTGCAAATGGATGTGGATGATCTGACACTGTGGGCTTCGTATTTAACATTGTCTCAACCCTTCTTAAAATGAGTTAACCATTTGTAAACTGCTGATTTCTTTGGGGCGTCATCCCCATAAACTTTTCATAAAGTATAATAGATTTCATCATTCTTCCACCCAACCTTCACCATCAATTTGATGTTTGTGCTTGCATTAATTTTATTAGAATTCATGTTGTTCTGACAGGGGCTCTTTTCAAACTGATGTTCAGACATGTTATAACATGTTAGTATGAGTTTATTTCAGTAAAAAAAATTTTGAAATCCATTCATAGTTTTTTCATAATATGCATTTTCCATGTACTTTTTGAAGACCCCTCATATAGTTTTTAAAAAAAGCAATAAAGGTAAAGTAGTCAATTTGACTATATCAACCATAAAATGTCTATGTGGCAAAAGATATCGTATACCATGTTAAAAGACAATTGACGGCATGGGGAGAAATATTTTAAGTACAAAATATTAATGTTCAAAATGCATTGTGAATATATCATCTGAACCAAATTAATGAGAGAGAGAAAAAAAGAGAAGAAAATAACTAAAAACAAAAATGAAAAAAAAAGGTGGGGGCAAAGCTTGTAAACTGGCTTTTCACAGACATGGAAATACAAATAACCAAATGAATAAGTAAAGCTGTCCAACCATACTGTAACTATTAAATTTTTTTTTTTTAAAAGAGACTTTTTTTCTTTGGCTCCAAATGGGCAGAAATTTTAATAATGATCTTGAGTTTTTAAGTAGTTAGGAAAATGTCTATTATTTATTCTTAAGAGTATAAATTGTTACTGAATTTCTGGAGGATAATTTGATAACAGCTTTAAATTTCAAATGGACATATCATTAAACAAAGCAATATGTTTTTTAGGTAGCTTCTTGAGAAATGTGAACAAAATATGTTTCAATAGTTTCATAACAATGTAATATTGAAAAATTGTAATTCCCTAAATGTCCATCAACAGGGAAATCATCAGATAATTAAAGTATATCTAAACAATGAAATATCTTGCATCTGTTTGTACAAACATGGATAGATCTCAAAATAGAGACATTAACATAAAATATCTGTCATGCATAATTCAAGTTTTTAGACAAAGAAATTAAAAATAAGAACATATCAGATAAGTAGTAAAAGGTGAAGAAGGATATTTATAAAACTGGGAAAGGACTAGGACTTTTGAAACACAGGGCCAATATCACTATTATTTGGCTCTTTTATATTAGGATATGTTATTTATATTTATAACTTTCAAAAAGATTTAATGTTGGGCTGGCCCAGTGGCGCACTGGAGAGTGCACCGCTTGGGAGCACGGCGGCGGCCCCGCCGAGGGTTCGGATCCCATGTGGAGACCGGTTCCCACTCACCGGTTGAGCACGGTGCGGGTACAACGCCGAGGGTTGCAATCCCGTTACCAGTCAGTAAAAAAGATAAAAAGGAAAAAAAAAAAAAAAAAAAAAAGATTTAATGTTGATTCTCCCAAAATAAACTAAAAGTGCAATGCAATACAAAACATAATTCCACCTCTTTTCTTTTTAGAATTTGAGAATTGATCATCTGGGGGAAAATGCTGAAATGTAGCCAATGCATTTTTGTGAAAGAGTAATGAAAGAAAGCTTTTTTACCAGGCCTCAAAAATGCAGTACAAAGTTAAAATAATTAAGTATGGTATTAGTACAAAAAAAGGCTGGTAGATCAAAGGAATAGAAAAAGGAGTCTAGAAACAGATCCGTGCATATTACTTGGGACCCTTTTGGTTACAAGTAGCACCCTAAGTCTAATTTGCTTAAGCAAAAGAAAAAATGCATCAAGGAAACAAATAAAAAAATGTAAAAACCAACCCATATACACTTATATCCATTGCAGCATTAGACACAATAGCCAAAAGGTAAAAGCAATCCAAGTATCTCTTGACAGATGAATAAACAAAATGTGGTACATACATACAATGGAATATTATTCAGCCTTAAAAGGAAGGAATTCTAACACATGCTACAACATTGATGAAACCTGAAGACATAAAACAAACACATAAAGTGTCCATTAACAGTGCAATGTATAATTTAATATATTCCTATAATAGAATGCCATACATACATATGAATAAACGTCTGTCCTATGAGCTAACAATTCTACTCTGAGGTAAATGTCCACAGAAATGTGTACATTTACACACCAAAATGCATGTAAAACAATCATACTAGTCTTTATTTGCAGGGCAACCTGGTAATATTTAACACAAAAATAATTTCATTTCTAGGAGTTTCTCATATGGAAATATTCACTAGTAATAAAGAAAATAATAAATAATAAATTCATAACTTTTTAAAGCACTTGTGTGTCATACATTCTTTTTGACAGTTTACATGTATGAGAGCATTTATTTATTAATGCCAATAAACCTACGAGATAAGTGATATTATCCCTTTGCATAGAGATGTGAATAGCAGCCTTACATGTAACAGTAAAAACCAGAAACCTAAATCATCCCCAATAATGAAATAAATTTATTCATACAATAAAATTAGTGAGGTAAATATATATTGAAATAGATACATAATTTATTAACAAAATTAAAAACGCAGAGACTAAAATGATTATTTTAGAGCTCATTTTGTTTTAAAAACGAAAGATAAACAGATACACACACACAGAAATAAATCTGGGAGGATACAAACTAAACTGCTAAATTTGGTTATCTCTGGGAGATGGGATCATGAGAACTTATTCTTTCTAGTTAGTACATTTCTCCATTTATAGAATGTTATACAGTGAGTGATGCATTATAGTTGTGATTAGAAAATGTATTATATTCATGAAAAATGTAAAGCCATTCCCCATTAAGAATAGTAATAATATTCTTAATTTATCCATTCTTAAGCTCAGTCAAAACTCAAAGCAACATGGAATAAACTAAAAAAAAAAAAAATCAGCTAAAAATATATCCAGTAAGGATTAAATAAAATAAATCTCAAAACTCCTCCATCTAAATCCCTTCACATTTTTTTTCATCCAGCTCTTAAGTGATCTTTAAATCAACTTCCTCTTAACACCAGACAACACCAAAAAAAATCACAGTGATGAATATTTTTATATTCTCTTCATGAGAAAACTACATCTATATCTTTTGCCACTTTGTTTTGGTGATACCGAATGGAAACTTTAATTCACAAGATCTGGAAGTAAACTTTGCAACACAACACAAGTGAAAAAACCATTAGTGGCAACAGCATTCACTAAATACTGACATTTGACTGTGTGAGAGATCAAGTTTAGCAGCTTTGGGGTATCTAATTCAAAAAGTGAAGGTATATGGAAGAAAAATAAGAAATCCTTGGCACTCTGGTCAATAGAACTTCTGACAGAACTGTTTTTCAGCCTTACCTAACTAAAAAAGAATGTTTTGGAGAGTTGGATTTCAAAATATGTGGGCGAAATTGCAAGGCATAAACAGTGTATTTACATGTACACAAGGAAATTAGGGAAATCCATAGCCAGGAGAAATGTATTTTAAACCAAAATGTTTAAAGTTTCTCATTTTCTCTCTCTCTTTCATTATGGCCTTCTGATTAAACAATTCATCAAGAAGACGGATTGTAAGCCCTTTAGTACTAATGCCTAAAAGGTCAGAAGATACTGGCAAGAAGGAGAAGAAAATGAAGGAAAAAAAAAAAGAAACAAACAAGGGACTTGAAGGAGCTGTGAGCATCCAAAGCTTGGCATTAGATTTGGCAACAGGTGAATTTTCTTTGGAGGGTATTAATTTTGTAAGTCAAAGCTATTAAAATCTGACTTCCCGATTCAGGTCTGGAAGGCATAACGCACAGGTCTCTTGCTCCAGCTGTCCCTAGGGGCTGTATTTTATCCAACTAACTAGTCCCCACCGCCAGCCCTTCACTGGCTCATTTTAAGTGCAAAATCTACTGGCCGAGATGATTCATTTAGTCTTGCCACATACTGTGCGGAAGTCTATGTCAATGTTAATCTGGCCTTCCTGGATAAGTATATATGCCCCTACTAAATACACAAACCTACAGTTCCCAAAAATGTCTCATGATACTTTTAAACCTCTGGAAAATGCTCAATACCTTTTTCCCTCACAACTCAGTAGGAAACAGACTAATTGCCATTCATAAAACAGTTATGCACCACCCTTTATTTTCTGCTTACTTCTTCAAGATGTCTGACTCCAAGACTCCTTTGATTATACTAGAATCAACCTGTCACATATCCTTCATGTATGTATTCTCCTACTCTCTCTCCTAAAGGATTGTTTCATACCTTTGCCATTTTTCTTCTTAAATCTCAATTCTTTCTATATTCTCTGCCATCAGTTCCATTAAAAGGGATGACTCTATGACCCTGCCTGATGCCAACCCTTCCACTTGTGCTTAGCTCTGATCCTCTCTTGCCCAAATCTCCCCTCTCCTACGTCGTCCATTTGTATCCCATTCTACTCACTATTATTCAAAAGCAAACACACTATTCTTCTCACCTTTCAAAACACTCTCTGGTACCACTTACCCTTCCAGGTACTGCCTTATTTCTCTCCCCTCTATCACAAAACTCTCCCAAGTGTTGTCTATACATACTGCCTTCAACTCACTCTTCCCATTCTCTCTGCACCTCACTTCAAACAGGCTTTCACCCCATCACTTCCTAGAAGCTGCTTTGCTCAAGAGTATCAAGGACCTCCACATAGCTAAACCCAGTAGTCATTCTTCACTCCCCATTTAATTGGTCAGTTGTCCACATTTGACACAATTACTGCCTCTCCTGAAAATACTTTTTCATTCTCAGAGCATCCCTAAAACAAGGCTACATTTCTGGCTTTTCTTCTACCTAATTGTCCACTTCTTCTCAGCCAGTCTTTCTGGTTCAGCACCTCTCCCAACTAGCAATGCCCCAGGACTCAGTCCTCGGTCTTCCCTGAATTTACTCACTCCTAGGTAACCGCATCCAGGCTATGGCTTTAAATAATATCATCTATTTGCTGAGCTCTTCCAGATTTATATTTCCAGCCTGACGACCTCTTCCCCGATCTCCGGACTTAAATATCCAGCTGCATACTTGACATCTCCAGTGGGATATCTAATAGGTCTCACAAATATAACTGGTGTTAACTGAGCTCTTCCCCACCTGCTGAAAACTGCTCCTCCCACAGTCTTTTTCACTGCAGTCAATGGCAACTCTATCTGCCCATTGGTTCAGGCCAATAAATCCTGACGTCTTCATTTGCTTCTCTTTCCTTCACCTCCCTTCCCCACCCCCATTTTGAATCCATCAGGAAGAGCCCTGCTAGTTCTAGTTTCAAAACATGCATATCCAGAATCTGACCAGTGTTGACCACGTCCACTGCTATTACTCTTGTCCACACCTCCATCACTTTCATTTGGATAGTTGCAACAGAAGCCTAGCTGGTCTTCTTATTTCCACTATTGTCCCTTCACTCATTCTCTTCTCAACACAGCTGACAGACTGACCCTTACAAAACATCCCATGTCATGTTACTCCTCTGCTCAAAAACTCAGAGTGAATGGCAAAGTCCTTACTGTGATCTCCAAGGACTTCTTCTCTGTCTTGCCCCTTTCCACATCCAAGTTTACTCTCTCATCTCCTGTTTTACCCTTCCCCCTTCCCCGATGCTACTGCAGCCACACTGGCCTACTCGTTTTTTCTGGAATAAGCCAGGCTGACCCCCACCTGAGGGCCTCTGCACTTGAATTACCTCTGCCAGGTACTCTTTAGGACAGAAACATGGCTCCCTACGTCCCCTCCTTCCAGTCTCCCCTCAGCGAGACTACCCCTTACTTAAAAGTGCAAGCCTCCAAATTCTCCCATTGCCTCTTCTCAGCTTTTCTCTACAATATTGATCATCATATAATATGTTTTATAGTTTATGTACAATGTTAAGTTCCATGAAAACAGGGATATTTGTCCATTTTGTTCATTGCTACATTCCCAGCACTTGAAATAGTGCCTGGGACACAGTTAGTGCTTAATAAATGAATTGAAAGAATAAATGCAGTCAGCCTACTAACTGCTGGAAAATGTGCTAGTTGCTGGCACAGGACTATTTTACTCCTATTACTGCATCACGGTTTCTCTGAAGTCAAAACTTCCCATTTGGCTATCTCTGAAAAAATGTTCAATCCAGAAAACATCCCAAGAGAAACCTTTTTTCATTATCAGAGGTATGTCCTAGACACAGACACATGCCAGGTTAAGGCCCTTGTTGCTGATACCCTCATAGATCTGCCTGACAGTGTAAAGTGAAGCATCTTCTCTTCAAAGCATATTTCCTAAGACAATGCTATCGAAAAAGCAACAACCACAAGCGCTCTACCTTCTTAAAAATTGAGTCAGAGGGCCGGCCCGGTGGCGCACTGGATAGTGCGCCGCTTGGGAAGCGTGGCGGCGCTCCCACCCGAGGGTTCGGATCCCACATACAGACCGGTTCCCGCTCACTGGCTGAGCGAGGCACGGGAGCAACACCGAGGCTTGCGATCCCGTTGCCGGTCCCCGGTCCGGTACGGGGGCAACACTGAGGGTTGCGATCCGTTGCCGGACACAGAAAAAAGACAAAAGAAAAAAGAAAAAAAAAAAAAAAAAATTGAGTCAGAGAGGTACTCTACAAGTAAACTCAATAATAACGGCAGTTTCTTAATTTTTCAGTGTTTATAACTTGGGTTTTTTGTCTGATTTTTGGCACCAGGATTCCTACATTTCGATCCCGTTGCCGGTCCCCGGTCCGGTACGGGGGCAACACTGAGGGTTGCGATCCGTTGCCGGACACAGAAAAAAGACAAAAGACAAAAGACAAAAAAAAAAAAAAAAATTGAGTCAGAGAGGTACTCTACAAGTAAACTCAATAATAATGGCAGTTTCTTAATTTTTCAGTGTTTATAACTTGGGTTTTTTGTCTGATTTTTGGCACCAGGATTCCTACATTTCATAAACTTCTTGGTAAAAACTACAAGTCATGTTTCTTTAGGGATTGTTTGTTACATCCCCTTGACTCGTTTGATTCACTTTTCAAAATTTGAAGGAAAAATCATTTATAATGAAAGTGGAAGAAATCTCAGAGAACCAATGGCAAAGAATTACTTTACTTTTTTTTCTTGATTCTGAAGTCTTATCTCTTTAAGTAAAGCACTGTTAAAGCTAACTACTTGAAACAACAGGCTTTGGCTGGTGGCTTTCAGAACACCTTGTGGCTGAGACTGCTATGTGCTCACTGAAACACTTGTCTTCTACCTCCTGGTCACACAGCTAGAGGCACTGTCATTCCCTTTGCACTTGGGTGTGGCCAAATGATGGGATCCTCCTGTGTGATTTTATCCTATGTTTCAGGCTGAAGCATTAAGAAATCTCCGTTCCCTTATTTTCTAGCTACATTTGGAAGAAGCCTGGGTCCCTGAAGGACCACAAGATAGAGTGCTTGCTAGCCAGGCATAGCCAGGCAGATATTTTGGATCTGGTATGAACAAGAAATACACTCTACTGTGTAAGCCATTATGATTTGGGGGTTTATTATAGCAATAATTGTTACTTTTCTTAAGTAAAATACTACTAGAATTTGTGCCCCCAGAGGTAACTGGCACATAGACCTATCAAAGGCTTATCCTCCAGATGTCTGGCAGGAGTGCATGTAAAATAAACATACTGCACAGCATCAAGAAAAGCTGCCTTTCATCTGTTTTACTCAGTGCCTACCGCAGCATGGCAGGAGTAAATTAAGACTTCCCAAAACTACAGAATGAGTTCTTAAATATAAGTTGAAATGATCTGAAATGCAGTTGTTTAGTGAATAAGAACCTTTCTTCATTCTTTAAATCAAAGTTAAGCTTAATTTCCCCTCTTTTACTCTCAACAGTGAATCTAATAAGTATTTCTGAATATTTTTTCCCCAGTCAGAAAAATCTTCCAAAGAGTTCTCTAAACATCACTTCTACACTATGACATATTTCTCCTTAAAACTATAAAATAAATACATTCACATATATATTTTGAATGTCCACTATGTCCAAAACACTGAGATAATCCTGTGGAGGAAGAAAAAGGAAATATTTGGTGCCACTCCTACTACTGAGCTTAACTTTCATCAGTCAATCCCTCCATAATTTAAAGTGTTTTTTATACTGCAACGTATGTATCTATGGTGATCGAAAACGATGACTTGGGATTATATTTGGAAACAGGAGAATGTAAATGAGGAACAATGAAGGGTGGGCTGATGAGGAAGGTGAGGTAGGACCAGCCATTAACAAGAATTTTTTTCTGGTTTTGAGTTTCAGAGGTTTCCCCACATACAGGTATTGCCTAGCTCCATGGTTCCCAAACACTCCAGCCTTGAAGTTTCTAGACAAGTGTCATCTATCTGCATAGCTGCTAAACTACACTCCAACCTTGGAGTTTCTCGAATTAAGGCTGAGTTTACAGTGTTGAGAATCCTAAGAACAGTTCCAAGTGACAAGAGCAGTCCTGGAACAGGGCCTGGAGATGGCCTGAGTTAGGCTATGGCCTCTGAAGGAATCCAGGCCCAAGTGTTCTTGGAAGATGGAGATGGAGCCCAACTTCTGATTACTTTACAACTCCCAATGGCACTAGACAGATTAAGATTTGCATCTTTATTCTACCACTTGTGAGCTGGTGATATTACTTATATGTCATTTCACTGCTCCAAAACTTCAGTTTTCTCAGCTGTAAAATGGGAATGATAAAAGTATTTCATAACATTATTATAAGAATTAAATGAGATGATAAATGTAACAGACTCAGCAATGTTTGGTACATAATAAGCACTCCATAAATGGGGACTGTTTCATTATGATTTCAGTTCTTCATGTGTATAATATCCAAGGTTCTAAGAGAAAATCTTTTAATTTCATCTATATTTTCAACCAACCAGGAAAATTCAAAAACCACCACAACAAAATCTCCTTCATCATCTGAATGACCTGATTATGAACACATCCAAAGAATGCTCTGAAAATATTTTTGAACACAATAAGAAAGTCTGCAAGCTGGAGACTCAGGAAATTCAGTGGTATAATTCCAGTCTGAGTCCAGTGGCCTGAAAACCAGCAGAATCAATGATGTAAATAAATCCCAATCCAGGGGCAGAAGATGAGATGAGATATCCCAGCATGAGCAGGTAGACAGGAAAAAAAGGGGGCAAATTCTGCCTTCCTCTACCTTTTTATTCTATTCAGGTCCTGAAAAAATTGAATGAAGACTCCCCTATCAACATTACTGAGTCCACTAGTTCTAACCTTATCAGGAAACACTCTCACAGACACACCCAAAAATAATGTTTAATATGGGCATCCTGTGGCACAGTCAAGTTGACACACAAAATTAAGCATCACAGTATCTCTCTGAAATGTTCACATATAGATCATGAAAACTGAGTATTCTTCAAATATTCAATTCTGAATATTTTCTATATCAGGATTACTATATTGAACTTAACAACTTCCTTATGAAGCATTACAATAAAGTACCTATGTAAGTAATATTAACTACTGTATGATGCCATACTGAAGAGCAAGCGAGGACATCATTTCTTGAGTTATGCAGTTCTGAACTACATCCTGTAAACCTCTATGTTCTACTTTCTACATGGAGCTTCATTCCAGTAAGCATAACAATCATCCAGATGTTCTGAAACATACTCATGTTAATCACATGCACATAAATGCCTATAATTTCATATGGATTTTATGAAATCCATATATATCTATATATGTAGATATACTTTAAGAATAAGTAAGTAAAAGTTATATAATGTATGCATTATATATACATAAAGGGTGATATTCAAATATTAAAAAGGATCATCACTGGTTCAAACAGCATTAACCACTAGGACTTAGTAATAATATCTTTGAAACTTTATCACATTAGAATGTGTGAGCGAGCTCTTACAAACCAAGTTTTAAGCTAACAAATTTGATTTAATTAAAGTCTCTGAATAATAATGTATTCATTTCTGTTTGCTTTCATTTGCTATAATATAGGCATTTACAACACTATGTAGATGTCGGAATCCAAATTCTTCATTTTATTCGTAAACTAATCACCTTTAGTAGGATTTGGGATTTGTCTGATTGCTTCTAAACTTTCAAATCAACTTTAAATTAGAATTTCCTATAAAGTCTGAAATAGCACAACTTTTCAAATATCTTGATTCTAGGAGAGAACACAGCACAGCAACACGCATAGTTAACCATTTAACACATCTTTATTTTTAGATTATTCACAAAGTGTGAAGTTGCACTTGTGCTAACAAATGGTACTGATGACAGACCTCAAAACTACTGTGTTTCTTAATAACCTTGACCTACAACTAGATTAAAAAACTTAAAAGTAGTTAGGAGTACCTATCAGGTGAAAGGTACTGCCCTAGGCAAAACAACAGAATAAACTTTGCTGTGAATATTGTGCTTCAGTTTTCTCATTTATAAAATGAAAGTAACACTACCAAACTTTCCTACCTGATATGGTGTTTGTAGCCACCAGCAGAGAAAAAGTATAAAACAATACTGAAAACCCTGGTAAGTATCACACAGACGTGAAGATGTTAGAAAAGTTGCAATTACTATTGCTATCCATATAAGTTCCCATACTTATTTGAATATTAACCTGTCTAAATCTCATATTTTCAAAAAAAAAAATCAAGCCAGAATTTTCTTGAGGACAAACTTTCTCAAGACATTTTAGAATTTCCTCCTTATTTTATTTCTAGCCAAAATACTGTGAAAACAGCCACTCTCATAATTCTTTCACACCTCTGTTTCCAATCCTGGCCAGACTCTCAGATACAAAAAAGATGTGTTAAGATAGTCAGGGGAAAAGTTCAGTGGATGCTACTAAACCTCTAAAACAAACTTTTGAACAAAAGAGATGGTACTTATTTTTGACAGTCAGGTCGTGATTGTTCCAACTACTGAGATGGTAAATCTGCCCTAATTTCTAGGGTTTTGATACTTAAACATTTTAATTGCTTATCATGTCTTCCTTATATTTGTAATCCTAATTCCCAGAACTGAAATCCTGTATCTGCCTACTGCAATGAAACATATAGAAGCATTCAAACTCTCAGTCTTGAAAATAAATTCAAGGCTATATTTGTAATATTCAGTAATTTTAGTAATGGAAACACTTGATAGTAAGTTAGGTTTTATTTATTTCCTCTAACACCTACTCCAATGAGAATTCACAAGAGACTCAGGAGAGTGTGGAAAGGGAATGAGGGTCATCAGGTTTTGACCAGATAATCTCAATGTCAAGTGATTTCCCTCTAGTTTGCCTCAAGCTCTTGGGAGAGGGGGTGAAGGAGTTTATGGCAATCTTCTTTAGCCAAAGGCAGATAAAGAGCTTTATAACATAAACAAAGGATAGGATGGGGAATAACACCAGGGAAAAAAAAATAGAATTTTTATGGTAAAAAAAAAAAAAAATGACACAAAACGGAAATTAACACTCAGGTAGATTAATTTTAGGGTGTTTTGATGATGTCATTATTTTAAGGGCCATTAGAAGTCAGTGAGTTATTTAAAGGAAAGGTTAGAAGGGCTTAGGAGAACTAAAGACCCAAATTTCCAGGAAATACAAAGCACGTGCCGACCCTAGCATGTCCTGAAGTATATAATTAAAAGAAGAAAGTTTAATACTTTTCTAGTTACAGCAGCCAGGACTCTTGTGCTTTATTTTTTTTACCTAAAAGAAGAAAAACAACAACAGTGAAACTAAAACCACTGAGTTCAATTCCATGGGCCAAATCCTAAAAATAGGTGAGACTCAACTTTCTTACGGAAAGAAATACAAAGTAAGGAAGAAAAAAACAAGATCTGAACTGCTTTTCAAAGTCGTCTAAATTTAATGCCAAGTCCACAAGGTGACCTGGTTTTTAGGGGCTTCTTGTGAGCTGTGTTGAGCTCTGTACAGTAACCAGTAACTAAGCACAAGATGCTGTGACATGATAGAAAAAAAAAGTTATTAATAAGCCTACATGCTTAGTTACTTATACTTTTGTTTAAACATACAATTTTGATTATTACAGGAAAACTTCATAGCTGCATTTTAGAGTTTTTATATGCTAGTTCTCAATAAGTTCATATACAAAGTGATGGAATCAAAATATAAGACAGTTCATCCTGCATTTTTGAATACTGCTTTCAGTATGTTTTTCTTTATGTATCATAAGGATCTGGTTTAAAAAAATCAAAAGATTTTGTTTTATATTTGTGTGCCATATAGCTAGATATAATAGGAATACCTTTAGGATTATGATTGAAAACTTTTCTTCATTATCACTTCATCAGTCATATATATGCTCTTTAGTTTAGAATATACTCCAAGACAAAGAGATTTATTCTGCAGTAGCTTTTCTAATGAATCAATTCAGTCATAATTTTGTTAAAGATGGTACATCTATTGAGATCAAGAGAGGAGAATCAAAAGTCCCATATTCTACACGCATTTGCCTTCTGGACTCACCTTTCAGCAAACACTTACTGAGCATCAACACCTGTGCCATGTGCCATGCTGGACACTAAGATAAATAAAAGCATCAGCATGCATTAGTGGAAAGAGCTTAAAATAATTTATGCAGCATGCTTACCTCATTTCCTGGCAAAGACTGATCCTTACTAAGGATTAAGCTACAGCAATGACAACAATGCCATTAAATAGGAAGAAACAATGCCTCTAAATAGGAAGCATCCCCAAAATTCTGTGCTTTTGGTTTTCACAAATATATCATGCCACTAATTTTGTTTTTAATAATAACAAGCTTTCTATCTGCCATTCACAGCACAGTGCCAGGAAAAGAGGATCAGACAAAGATACAAAATCCTACAGTACAATGCATAATGTAATTGGAGAGATATAAACAAAGTATTATGGTTGCTCAAAATAGAATGTGGAAAGGAGGAAAGATTGTCTTCATGTGGGAGTTGATACTTGAGCTAGGTTTTGAAAGATGAGATTCAGCTCAACAGAGTTCAGCTAGATTATAGGACACATAAAGGAAGTTGTCAGGCCAGATCATGGCCAGTTTTGAATGCTAGGCTGAGAGCTTATTTTTAGATTTTATTCACCAAGGAATAGGGAGTCAGTAAAGATATTTTAACAGGGGAGTAAAATACACACATACATACATATATACAGTCGTATATGTGTGTGTGTGCATGTGTGCATGTGTGTATGTATGTATGTATGTATGTATTTAGGTCCCTCAAAATACAAGACTACTCCAAAGTATTTTCTTCCTAGGTGGACAGTAATTTACTCTTACACTGAATACGAAACCTCAAATCTTTCTTGTTGCTAAGCAGTAGTAAAGAGCATTCTGGGGAGATGTGATGGCCTGGTTGCTGAGGGCAAGCTAGAAGAGCTGGGGTGCACACCAGGCTTTGCCCATGTCTGGCACCGTGTCTTTCTCTGCAATCGGCTGGAGCACAGGCCTGCAATGGAGTGGCTGGATGACAACCTGGACCCTGAACAAGCCCTGTGGACACACTCAAGGCAGGTAGCAGGCAGCCTGCCTCTGTCTCCCAAGAGATGCTCATTTGTTCTTGAGTACTTGCCTAAAAAGGGTAATACTGGAAGATTGAAATGCTACCCATCCTAAGGCTGGGAGAGAGCTTCTACTTAGATCTGGAGGGGATCTGGAACCAGAAGGGTTTCCCGTCTGCATCTTAAGAGTTGGATGATCCTTTTTCTACTGGCTGGTGCAATTAGTTCCCTAGTTCTGCCTTAACAAACTGGATGCATTAAAACAACAGAAATGTATTATCTCACAGTTCTGGAGGTCAGAATCCAAAATCAAGGTTTTGACAAGGCCACTTCTTTCTGAAGGCTGTAGGGGGAGAATCCTCTCTTGCCTCTCCTAGCTTCTGGTGATTGCCCGCAATTCTTGGCCTTCCTTGGCTTACAGATACATCACTCCATCACTCCAATCTCTGCCTCTGTCTTCAAGTGCCCTTCTCCTCTGAGTGTGCCTGTGTCCAAACTTCCTTCTTCTTATAAGGATACCAGTCATTAAATTAGGGTCCATACTAATCCAGTAAGACCTTATCTTGATTACATCTGCATAGCCCCTATTTCCAAATAAGGTAACATTCACAGGTTCTGGAGGTTAGGATTTCAATGTATTCAGGGGGAACAATTCAATCCATAACAGTTGGCTAGTTGATAATTAAAGACAAAATGCTGTGTCTCCTACCATTCAATGGCTAACTCTGGTCCAGTGATCCTAATAGCTTAACTAAGGGTACACTGAGCCATGAGAGGGCAAGATTCCAGGAGGTGGGGATACAAACTCCACAAGCGCCTGGAAAAACTAGCCTCCAACCTCCCAATAGCCCTGACCTCCCATTACAAACTGTCCAGGAGTTCAGTCTCAAGAAGGAAGGATGCCGTAATCAGCAGTGACAATCCTGAAGTGATGAAACTGTTAGGATAACCCTGTCTGACATTACGTCTCTGTTTACCTCAGCTCCTCAGGAAGTTCTCTCCTGGGCACTACTAAGACTCGGGTGAAGAGTTCTCAAAAGCTCCTGCAGGTGCACGTAAGTGAGGGCTCTAGGGAGTTGATGATGTTCACCCCCAAGGGTGGGGGGGCAGGTCGTGGTTAAGCTATTGTCCTGAGGTAGCCAGAAGAAATGCACCAGAAGGGAGAGTTAGGGCCATTCCTGACCTGTGCAGAAATAGAACTGTTGACAGATTTCTACTTTTTCTTTTGTTCAATACAAAATGTATAAAGCAGCAACAAAAACTTTGAGTTTTTCTCTAAACTAAAAAGAGAAAATAAAAGTTAGGTTTTACTCTGGTTTTTCAGTTGCCAGCTCAATCCGACATGAATCCCAACATGTTACACAGGGGGCAGAGTATCACAGGTACAGAGTTGAACTTTTTCAGGATAGGTTTGTGTTCACATTGACCCAGGATAGCATCTAGTGACAGCTGATAGAGTTTATCACAATTGTAACATATTCCTTGTTTACTACCTTAAGTAAATTAATTATAATAAATTCTTTGTTTAGTAACTTGCAAAAAAATTTATTTCAAGTCTGCTTACTGTACTAAATTCTAAACTCCATGAAGATTGGGCCTCTATTTATTTCACTTCCATGTCCCTAGTAGGATGCCTGTTATATAGTAGGGGTTCAATAAATATTTGGGAAATAATTATAAGCCAAAAAAGTTATAGAAGAAAACTCTTATAAGGTTTAAGGGCTACACTTACAGGGAAATGGAAAGGAAGATCCAGTGAGTAATCCTGCAGTTATGGACCATACCAAATGATCATGAATCAAAATCAGCCCCCAAGATTATTGCGCAGGGAATTTATTAACTTTGAAGCTTGGCAGTCATAGAGTTAACTTGACCTGTAGCTCATACAAAATTAAGGCACCAAATCCAATGCCCAGAGCTAATTTAGAACATAAGTGGTAAAATTTTTCTCTTATCTTGAATTCAAATCCAATTTTTTTAATATAGTAAAATCTATATTCATTTGGGTTTACAGAAAATTCCTAACTGTTAAAAATATGAATTAAACAAATTACAAATGAATTCACTGTACTACAGCCCAGCATTTATATGCAGTTGCATAGCATTAGTGTGATTTTATTTTCAGTTTTCTATTTTTCCAGTACTTCCTGGGCCTCCAATCAAAACAGTTTACTGTATCTTCTTTTTTTTTCCTTTTTTTTTTGTCTTTTTTCATGACTGGTAACGGGATCACAACCCTCAGTGTCGCGCCCATACCACGACCAGCAACGGGATTGCAACCCTTGGTGTCGCGCCCGCACCGCGCTCAACCAGTGAGCGGACCAGTCTCTATATGGGATCCGAACCCTCGGCGGGAGCACCGCCACACTCCCAAGCGCCGCACTCTACCGAGTGCGCCACCGGCTGGCCCTACTGTATCTTCTAATTTAAGGATCTGCAGACAATATGCACATAAAAACTTTTTGTAGTTTTATTCACTAAAATTAGAAAGTATGTGGGTGTTCACTGTATAATTTTTTCTATATGATTGAAAATTCTCATAATAACATTTGGGAAAAAAACCATAAATTAGAAAGAAAGAGTGAGATATGGGTCACTAGTTGTCATTGTTTGAATAGACAGCAGGTACTTATTTAACATGTTTGGATATTAATAAAATTACTATATATATACACATATATGCACTTTTTAAACTTTTGGACAAATAATTTCTCTAAGCTTCTTCTGTAACAAAAGAATATGTCACATGCCCAAAGGCATGAGGTTGAACCAGATGATTTCATGATATCATTTCCTGATTAATGCTTATAGACAAACCTAGAGCGCAAAACTCTCACTGCCTTAAATTATTCACACATATAAACATATATGTGTGCATGTGGTGTGTACATGCTGAATCATAGAAATTTGCCACTTTTACAGGTCAGAAACTATAGAATATCAGCAGTTTCCTATGATCTTACCAAATACATACAGACACATGTAATACAACTTGTACCAGATAATTCTATTTATTCAACGGCCACTTACTTGGCACCCACTTTATGCTCCACACTATGTCAGTTTTCACAGATATAAAGAGTAGTCCTGCACCTTTCTCTCCCAAGGTGCATGCATAACAGTGATGTGATGATGTGCCATGGAACCAGAGAGGACAGACCACTAACCGACTGCGTGACTGAGAATGGGTCCACCGCAGACATGACAGAAGTCTGCAAGGAAAAGGAGGTTAAGGACATGCAAATGTCGGGGCTCCCTTTCTGTGGCTCTCTCCTCTCTGAGATATTTGTCCTCAGTGTCCAGACATCATGGTAGTCTGAATACAGTGCTGACTAAAGCCTTCCCTCAGATAAAAAGCATTAAATATGTGAAGCTCTCATAGTGCTATTCCTTTCTTGGAAGATCAATGCTTGTCCAGTCCATGTTTGCCTTTGTTTTCCTCTGAGAGCTTTAGAGAGTTGTTTTATGTATGAAGGGTCTTCAAAAAGTTCATGGAAAGATTCACATCATCTTTTAATTCCATTTTTTCCATGACCTTTTTGAAGTACCCTTGTATATAAAATTACACACACACCATGTGTGTATCTGTGTGTATAATTATACATACATGAGTATATTGTGTGTGTATAATTACCATTGGTATGGTTGAGCTGATCTGAGCTATTCTTCCACTACTAAAGGGAGAACTCATCAATACCTAATATAGGATTATATGTATTCCTAGTTTAGAGAGTAATTAGAAAAAAACTCTATAAATAATAAGGTCCTGACATGAAAACGAAACATATCAAGAAAAAAAATCTAATAGAAAAATGAGCAAAAGAATGAATAAACATTTCATAGAGAGGAAAAGACAAAATGGCCAATAAACATGTAAAAAGACAATCAACTCTAGCAATACAATAGTCAAGTAACTTTAAGGTATCTGATAAATCATATAATACCCATGTTTGACAAAAATTAAGACAACTAGCAAACACAAGATATGAATTAATGGGAACTCCGGTACGCTGCTAGTGGGAATCTAAAACTATTCATCAAAAAAAACTTGGTATTATCTTGAGCACTTGATCATTTGCATACCCTATGACTCAGCAATTTCATTACTAAACATATACAATCTGGAAAAATCTCTTTACTTTTGCATCAGGAGAAATGTCCTAGAATGTTCAAAGAATATTTTATAACAACAACAACAAATGGGAAATCAAATGTCCATTTACAAAAGAATGAACAAATTTCAACATTTTCACAAAATTTATTACACAGCAATGGAAATTAATGACTTAACAACTATATTCATTAATATGTATTATAGAAAAAAGACTACATACAAACAAGGAACTAAATAACAAATTATTTAGATTCATATGGCTATGTTGTAAAACTATTTTTTAAAGGAAATGATAAATGAAAAATTTAGCACAGAGGTTACCTCTGGGGATGAAATGGGATAGACAAGCAAGAACAAAAAGGGCCCAGTATTTTTCTAATTCTTAAGGAGATGATGGATTTGCAAGTTTTCCTTTTAAAAATATGTCATAAATTATTCATATTTCCATATAATCTTTTGTGTGTATAAAATAATACATTAAAATGTAAAAGAGGCAGAAAATGTAGGGATCTTGGAAAAAGATGAATAATAGCCTCGTAGCAGGAAGGATATCTTGCTGCCATGTTTTCAGTTGAGGTGTATTTATTTGGCTAAATATATTTTTTGCAAATCTTAATTAGCATGGTATTTAAACAATTAGGCGATCAAATGCTTTTAGAATTAGCCTATTTTTTAGAGCAATAAGGCTTTTGAAAGTAACACTTGTATTAAAAAAAATGCTATTCTGAGGACTGTTTTCATAAACTAATAATTTGCATAAATCTTTTGATGAAACAATTTTGACCTCAATTTTATCTATAAATATCCTGGCATTTGCGTACTAGTTCTTTAGCTATTATTTAAATGGACCCTCCCCTTTGGTTTACAACTAGTTTGACAGTACGTACCAAGTAATTATTGTCAATGAAATAGAAAATATCAAAATACATCATTCTCTGATAAGGTTTTTTATTTAAATCTTCTCTTTCCCAAATATCTTGACCAAACTGAAATGTGCTTTTTTCTTTTCAAAATGTGGGTCATTTTGAAAGACACAAATGTATGGTTAATGCTAACTAGAATAGGGATCCTAAAATTCTGAGAACTTCTTAACACCAGATGTTGAAAAAAAAAGCTCTTTGGGATCATATATTGCAGATTTCCCAAAAAGGCCACTGAGTCTTTTTCCTGTGATGTTATAAAGTTCATCTCAAAAACAGCTGGAAATATTTAGGGAAGCAGTCACAATTTGGAATGTAATTAGATTCTTAGTCATTAGGTAAAGAACATACCAGACAACAATCAACATGCCAGCTAACTTAGACAAAGGGCTGAAAGTGATTTGTAAATCCACAAAGATTCCCAGAGGAAAAACTTTTCCTTATTTGTTTCTTCTACTTACCAAGTATGTTTTAAGTTCTGACAGGTCAGTTTCTCCAACTGGTTGATACTGGAACATTATAAAGTAAAAGTATAAATGATGAGGAGCAGGGAAGACGCCCATGTAGAGCAAAGCTGAGATCCTTCCTATTCAAATGTGGTCTGCAGAGCAGAGGGGAGCTTAGTAGAAATGCAGGATCTCGGGCCCACTCAGGTTTATAGGGTCTGAATCTTCATTTCCACAAGATCATTAGATGATTCATGTGCACATTAAATTGGGGAATCACTGGTGCCAATGATTAAGTTTATTTCAAATAAAGTTACATAGAAATCATCTGCTTTTCTTCTTGTCCATAAATTCCACAGAAATGCATATGAATAATGAGGGAAGTCTAGAAAGAAGTGCTGCCATTTTCTTTTCATCTCTATTCTAACAACAACAAAATTCTGCTATATCTCTTTTTCTGGATATTTGTTTTTGTGAACTGGGAAAGTCAGAAAAGCAGGTGTTTCCCTTGGGTTGAAGGACATATACAAGATCAAGGGCAAATACTAAACTGGAATAATTGTTCTGTTAAAAATCCTTTGCTTTTTTTTTAATTAAAAAAAAAAGTTATCCCCGTGGATATTAATCTTTTAATTTAGGGAGGTTGAGATAAGAAGAATTGGAAGCATTCAATTAAGATGTTGCCATTACAGTTTACAGTTAACATAAAATTAGAAGTTTTGGAAATACTAACTAGCCTCGTCCTGATTACCCAGATATAATCCATCAGCAAGCCCTGTCAGTTGTAGCTCAACTGCGTGGGACCTCTGGGTCTCTGTGCCTGCTTCTCTCCTCCCCACCCCAACACACACACTCAGGCTTTTTCTCCCCTGGCTTATTCTCCTTCTACTCAAAGGTTACCTCTGCTGACAGGCTTTTTCTGGCCTGTCCACCTTCTCTGAAATAGTACCTGGCCCCTCACAAACTAGTCACTCTATCATATCACTCTGTTTATTCCCTAATAGCCCATAATACAATCTGCAGTAACCTTTGTCTTAGTCAGTCTGGGCTGCTATAACAAAAATCCTATAGATTGGGTGGCTTAACCAACAGACATTTATTTCCCACAGTTGTAGGTGCTAGAAGTCTGAGATCAGGATGCCAGCACGGTCAGGTTCTGGTGAGGGCTCCAACCCCATACAAATAGAGCTATGGAGGAAAGGAAAGAAAGAAAGAATGAAGGGAGGGAGGGAAGGAGGAGAGAGAAAGGAAAACTGTCAGTCACTTTTTTTGTGTCACAACAAAAAAAGTAAAAATTGGAATAGTACTTTATGAAAGAAATTAAATCTTTAATTTCTCAGGAAGAAACCTTTAGGCCCAGATGATTTCATCAATGATTCCTATACAACATTTAAGGAAGAAAAAACACTAACTTTATACAAAGTCTTCCAGAGAAGAGAAAGAAGGAAATGTTTCCAATCTCATTTTATGAGAGCAGTGTAATATTAACACCAAAATCTGACAAGAATTTTACAAGAAAGAATTTAACAAGCCAATCTGTTTCATACATAATATAAAACTCATACACAAAATATAAGCAAATCAAATCCAGTGGTATATAAAAAAGATAAAACACCATAACCAAGATGCATTTCCCCCAAAAATGCAAAAGTGATTTAATATTTGAAATCTATTAATAAAATTCAACAAAATTACATTAAAAAAAGAGAGAAAAAAAATTATATGGACATCTCGAAAGATCCAGGGGAAAAAACATCATTTGATAAAATTCAACATCCATTCATAATAAAAAAAAAAATACTCAATTAAGAATACAAGGTAACTTCCTACATATGACAGAAGATATCTTAAAAAACAAAACAAAACCCTACAATAGATATCATATTTATAGTGCAACAGAAAAATCCCAACCGACTCCTCACCCTCACTGCCTTGAATATAATAGTCACACAAAGTTATTTATTGTTAAATTGACAAGCCAAATCAGAGATACCTGAGAAGTAACCATAGAGATGTTCTAATGTAGTTGATATGTACAAGGTAATGACCAACTTAATAGGTACTCCAAAAATGATTGTTGTATGATTTCATTTTAAAAAACTCCAGAATTAGAATCATTTGAACCAAGATGGTTCAAATTCTGTTCATTTAAATTTGGCCTAGTGCATGAAATGCAAAATGTAGGCACTGCAACAGCAACTTGCATGTTTATATTCTTTTCCCTTCCTCATGAACTTCTACTCTTAGATACATCTTCCTAAGAATTAAATTCTGTATCCTTAACTGGATTTTACCACTGCTTGCTTTTGTTTGTTTTCTTTTTTTTTTTCCTTTTTGTCTTTTTCACTGACCGGTAACGGGATCGCAACCCTCGGTGTCGCACCCGTACCGGGGACCAGCAACGGGATCGCAACCCTCGGTGTTGCGCCCGCACCACGCTCAGCCAGTGAGCGGGAACCGGTCTCCACATGGGATCCAAACCCTCGGCGGGAGCGCCGCCACGCTCCCAAGCGGCGCACTCTCCAGTGCGCCACCGGGCCGGCCCTGTTTGTTTTCTTTTAAATGACGTCAAGTCAATAGTGGAATTAGCCTCTGAATAAATAAGTAAAAAACAAATAAAATGTAGTTAAGGTAGAACCCAGCTAGTAAGGTCATTCTTTTTGAGGCCTTCATTTTTCTTATTGTAATAAAAAATACCTAAATAATACCAAATCCTAAATGACACTGTTCTTTTCCATATATTGTTTCTTTTTAAAAAGGAATTTAAGGGCCGAGCCCATGGCGCAGTCAGGAGAGTGCTGCCCGCCGCGGGTTCAGATCCTATATAGGATGGCCGCTAGTGCGCTCACTGGCTGAGCGCGGTGTGGCCGGTCTCAAAAAGGACAAAAAAAATAAAAATAAAAATAAATAAATAAAAATAAAAAGGAATTTAACAGGCTCTCTCAACATGTAGATAGACAAGAATTCCCTTTAGGTTTTACTTAGTTAGACATGGGGGGAGGAGCACAGATTATTTGTGAACAAAAATTACCTTCTAAAGTGACAGCTATTAACATGGGACGTTATCCACCTGTATTAAGGTTCTGAGTTTTTTAAACCATAATGAACGTTTCCCTGTAACTTAAACTTTACAGTCCACATGAATAGTAGAAATAAAGTATTTTTGCATTCTAAAATCAGATTCTAAAATACAAAGAGCAAAATTTTGTGCACTTTCTGATCAACCTTTATTTTTTTATTGAAACATAGTTGATTGCACATATCTGTGAGGTACCGTATTGAATATCAATACACGTGTGCAATATGTGATACTCAAATCAGGATAATTAGTACATTCAACATTACATAATGGAATCATTTGTTGTGGCCCTTTACCAATTTCTCGCTAGCTCTCCCTTCCCTGTCCCCTTTGCCACCTCTGCTGGCCTCAGTTCTGCTCTCTCCGTCTGAAAGTTCAACAAATTATTGTAATCATTGTATCTTTCTTTCTTTTTATTTATTTGTTTATTTTTTAGCTCCCACGTATGAGTAAGGACATGCAGTATTTCCCTTTCTGTGCCTGAATTATTTCACGTAATTGTCTCTAAGTTGAACAATAGAATACTACTCTGCCATAAGAAAGAATGAAATTCTGCCATTCAAAGCAACATTCCACTCAACCTTTAAAACGTCCATTTTTTTTTTTTTTTTTTAACATCAGTTTCCTCAAAGCACTCATACAGCAGCTAGGCTATGAGCTTCTTGGGGGAAGCAACTTGTTTGTCTAGTGGTACACAGTAGGCACTCAATAAAGAGTTATCCAATGAATGAATCACCTTTAGTTAATTTTATTTTAAGATAGAAATTCTAAAACATGCTTGTTACAAAATAAAATTATCTTAGATAATAATTGCTACTAGAAAGTATTTCCAAATTGTCTGTTAAAAATAAATAAAACATCCAATGATCGCACCAATTTTGGGGAACTTACCATGTTCCAATTACTTTATATTCGGTACCCTATTTAATCCTTACAAAAGCCCTCCAAGGCAGATAATATTAGTACCCACAATTTACAGAACATGGGGAAATGGAGGCTTAGAGTTACATAACCTGCCTAAGGCACCCAGCTTCTAAATGTTTGGGTGAGGGTTTGAATTCAAACAATCTGTCTCCCAGGTTTACCCTTTTAACCACTATGCTATCCTATCTTCAGTTTTTTAAACCACTTTTCATTTACTGTATATAGTCTTTGAAAGTCAGTAAGAAAAAAAGAAAAATAGACTCCTACTTCCTAAAAGGAGATACGAAACAGAATGAAAGTGCTTGTAATGGCACATATTAGAGCCAAAATGGTGGTTTTCAATAAAACTGAGAAAGGGTGGATTGCTTTCCCACAGAAATTGTGGAAACACAGATGCAATCCAACCTTAGAAATGTAAAATTGTTCATGTTTTTGATCTTGGGACCAAAGGAAAAACTACAAATTCCACTGTTTGGAACATTTAATGGAAGAGTTTTAAAGGAAACCATTATAATCAAGGTACCCACCAGCACTATGAGAATCCAAGCTCTGTCAACATTTTCTTTATAAATTCACTGTTAGGACTTTCTAACTCATCCAGTATTATTCAGCTACAGCTAAAAAAAAAAAATCTGAAATATAAGATCTTAAATTGTGAGTGATATTATTCCAAGAATTAAGGAGGAAAATGGATATCATGTGATTCAGACACAACATAAAAATGTTTGGCTTATGCAGCATTTTAACAGGTATTAGCTGTCTTTTACTTTGTTTTTCTTGCTTTGAAGGAAGTTTTAGGGGAGGGGGTGGTTGACCTGGAATGGAAGGTTGTATTATCAACTAACCATGAGAAAAATTTTTAAAGTTTAGTGCGTTATATACAGTTTGGTAAACATTTAAAAAACCTAGATGTTGTATCTACTTTCTGAGTCTGCACAAAGGCTTGGAATCTCATAAAGAGAGATTACTTTTAAGAACTCTGGCACTTTGCTTTTAGTTGAAACCATGAAAAACTGAAAGAACAGCCATTTCTAATCCCGTCCAGTACATTCCAGCTAAATGGAAGCAAGAAGACATGGAATAAAAAAACTATTCAGTCATTTCAGAACTTCAGCAAAGGTCGAGTTAAATTCCTTTTTCAATAATGGTTAAAGCTAAAGGGCTCTGATAAGGGCTTCCTCTATCTCTACCCTATACTCCTTGACATTATTATTATTATTTTTCATCTTCCTTCCTTGAGATCACTTTTAATATAAAATCAAAGGTGTAAAAATAAATGTAGCAAATCATACCCTAATGAGGCAAGTGAAATAAATTTATTTAACAACTCAATCTGGAATTATAGTTCATTTCGCCATTCATGCTTAAAAACCATCATAAATGGTGTGGAGGATCACATTAGATGGCTAAACCAGAAGAGTACAAATGAAACAATGTAATCTATTCAATTCATTATGGCCAATCTACACAGTCTCAAAATATGGAAGAGACCAAGAAAGACTGTCCTTCACTGATGCTGGAAAATAACACGGCGAATTGCCCAAGGCCACTCTACTTGCTGAAATCACATAAATATAACATCTAATCTTGCTTCTCTTGCTAATCTATCCAATTAGATTTTTACCTCAGTGGATCTAAAAAAAAGCTATGGACTACATGAAGTTCTAACTTTAAACTCCCTCTGCCTCCTAGAATTACTTAAAAATCAGTTGAATGAGTATTAGCGTACAAAGTAATTTAGATTTATTTTCTAGTAGAGCCTGGCATTACCTACCTATACAGTCATCAGACTATTGCACCTAACCCAGAATTTTTGCTTCTGGATTTATTTTAAATAGCAAATTTCCTCATCCAACATTCACATAACAAGTGAAGCCTTATAATATTACACCCATTTTAAATAAACTATCCAATATATAAGAAAAGTCCTGAAACTATGAAAATGATGGCTCTTTCCACACAATTTTTTCTTATGCACCTTTTTTTTTTGGCTACAAATACCTACTAATATTAAGTAAAACTGGTTTATAAGTAAAATGATTCATGTGTTAACATAATCTAAATATGGCTGGCAACTTCTAATAAGTAGGAATTGTGCTAAAATTCTGAAGTTAGAATTTTTATTGTAAGTAAGAAGCCAAAAGTTCAGACACCAACCAAAGTCAATCCAAACCTCTTAGTTTGGAAATATCACAAAAATGGGCTTTTCCATGCAATGGCCTATACTTTCCATTTTTAGCTAAGCTGGAAATGCAAAAGAAACAATACTTTTTATGGCAGGTCATTGCTTCCACTTTTGGTCTGAAAACACCAAACAGAGACTAAGAGTGTGACAAATCAGAAGAAAAAAGTTGAGTGGGAAGGTGTTCTGGGTTGAGAAAGGGAGAGTTAATGGGAACAGAATTTCCTAACTTGACCACCAGTTAACCATAGCTTGGACGCCCAATGTGCTATGAGTCACTAGCAACTTGCTCCAAAATAACACGAGAACGTCTTGGGCTAGATCATTACTGGAGTATATTGTTAATAATATTTCCAGAAAAAAATTAAGCAGAAACAGTTATTTAATGGGTAAAATGGTACTCACGTAAATTCCTTTTTACAGAATAATTTGGAAATGAAATAACACAAACAACTTGCTAGACAGTCTGATAATGTTATTCACCACATTCATTTAGAAATTTTAGGCAAAAATCACAGCTATTATCAACAGGATTGACAATAACTCTTCACAGGGAGTGTGGAATTGTTAAAGACAGGACACAGACTCAACTCTCAAAAGCAATGTCTCAAAAGTTTTATGGACTGTGAATATAGCAGTGTACATTGCATTTTCCAAAAGGCCACTTAATGCTACTGTATCTCCAACTTAACTTTTTAAAATAGAGTCTTTAAAACCTTTTAACTAATAAATTCAAACCACTAATACTCAAGCATTTGCATAATATATTTCTGGGACCTGTACAATATTGTGCATACTCAAGAAACCAAATTTGGGAGCTACTGCTCTTTTCTACTTGGTTTAGCCATAATAAGCCACGGGGTCTGAAGTTGGTATGCAATATGGAAGTGTCCTCTTCCTTAACCTGGAACTATTACTTGCCTCCTAATAAATGAGTCTGAAAGATAAGGTACACCTTTCCAATGACACACACACACAAACACACATACACACTAACACACACACACACAAACACACACACACACAGGAGAAAAAGAAAACAAGTGTTTAGAATTTGCAGCCAGTTCAAGAGAGCCTTAATAGTGTAACATATTGACATTAAACAATAAAGGAAATTTGTGGGTCCTTGCACAGAAGATTGAATAGTAAGAAAAAAATGAAATGAGACAGCAGGACTGAGACACAGAGCTGGGTGTCAGTGGCCTCCTCGTCTGTCCCTTTTGGGCAGTCTGCCAGTCCTAGCAAAAGTTGCAGGCCAAGCAGCTTGGTGGGCAGGGTGGGGTCCTGGGGCCTGGGGTTTGGTGGTGAAGTGACCCAAACAAGGCAAAGCCAGAGAGCAGAGGGTGCATCGCTCAGAACTAGCGTGGGGCAAGTTCTCCACCAAGATCGGGGCATGAGTCCACACAGGGCAAGAGTGAGTAAACTCTAGAATAAACAAGCAATTCCAGGATCAGAAACAGAAAGATAATGAAAGGGCCTAGACCTTTGTAGGGAGTAATGATGACAGGCCTAGCATGTGCTTTTGGTGGGTGCAGCAAACGCAGACCTGACCTATAGGCTGGGGCAAAAATCTGCCACTGGTGTGTGCTGTTTTGGTTTTTTTGCTCTTTTATGTTGTTCTGGCAATCTGCATTTTGCCACAGTTCCTGCCCCCACCTTGGTTTACACCCCCGATACTTCATGTGTGTCCTTAGGAGTTTGTACTCCAGCCTGAATAATATTTAGCATGAAAACAGATTAATCAACTACATATACAGGATGTTTATAATTCATTTTTATGGCTGGGTTAATAATTTAGTAGTTTTAGCTAATAGTTTTTTAAAAAGTTAAATAATGCCTCTCTCATTTGGTGGCAGTCAGGGGTCCTCATGGAACCATGCCATTGGCAGACTCTGAAACAGGGCTGAGCTATGCTTGGGGGCCACGTTCAGTAGATGGTAAAGCCTGGAATAGCGTTGTTGGACTTTCATCTAGCGAACTATGTATTTTTGTTTGTTAAACTTTGACTCCGTGACAAAAAGACTGTGTTTGATTTCTTGAGGAAGACTCGCCTCACTGAGGTAATCCTGAGACAATGAAACTCAAACTACAGAAGCAAAATAAATACATAAAGTGTGGCTCTCCTAACTCATAAATTACACAGCAATGAAACCCTTATAGTGAGCTATCTACTGGGAGCAAAGAGCATGCTTACTTCATTTTTCATTTCCCAGCATCTAAGCAGAGTGGCCGGCATATGGAAGGCATTCTATAAACACTCACTGAACTGCACTGAGTGCCTTGCTTCATGTCCCCACCACTGGTCCCCTTTCATCTGGTTAAGAGGTGCACTTAACCTTGGCTCAGTCACCACTTCCTCAGAAACACCCTCCCTGACTTGATCAATTTCCCTAATACTCACACTGTTATGCACTCTCCTTCGAAGCACCTATCACAGCTGTAATTTTACACTTACTTACAAAGATCTTTGATGTAAACAATACAAACCATAAATTCCGAGGAGGCCAGGACTGTTTCTTTTTTGTTTTTTGGTCATGCAGTAAATATTGTTTTTGTTGGCACTCAGTAAACAATTGTTAAAGGAGGGAACCAAGAACCCATAATTTCCATAGTTTCCTCTCATTCTTATAATACTCACAAGGCCTCAAATAGTATGAAATAAATTATCCAGCACATATTCACATAATAGTTGGAACTGGAAAAACAGTATTTCAGGATGCAGGCTATCCAGTTAGAAGAATTTTGATAAGGAAACAGAAAAATGCAAATATTATTCATTATGGCCAGAAGTTAGTCTCCACCCTGGAATGTACCGTGGAAATGTTGGTGGAGAGATGTTTATTCTTATATAGGCATTTCAGTTGGGTTTTTTTGTTTTTGTTTTTTTTTTTAAAAGAAGTACAATCTATTAAGTTAAACCTAAAGGATTTTTGGACTAACAGTTAAAATATCATCAATTTCATATGGCTCAACCTAATAGTTTAGTCATATGTAAGTAGTTTTTCTGTGGCATTTTTCTCTGTGTCTTGGGAATAAGAAAAAAGAAATACTGTTTTGATCCAAAATATGATACTAAAGAATACAAGATCTGGTGAATAATGAGGTTATTTTCCGGCTAAAGAAAAAGACCAGAAACTGAAACTTAGTCACATTTAATCTAACACAGGAACATTTATAATAAGCCAATATATACAATTATTCCAGTCAACAACTTAATAAGTAAAATTCCAGGAGAATGATTAAGGCAAAAAAGAACTTCCAAGAGGGTTGTTGTTTTAATTTATTTCACCATATTTATGAAGCAACTACCGTGTGTCAGGCAACATACTCTTCACAAAAGCAGCAGCAGCGAAAGACAAAGACACGCAGTCCCTGCCCTCCTATACTTAAAATCAAGGAAAGATTCCTCGTCTGTATTTAACACCCTTCCTGGCTCCTCAATCTTCCTCCCAATCTGTGGACTGAACTCCTGGTCTCAGGCAGGGCCAGGAGATGCTCTCCTTCCCCTAGAGAGAATTGCTTGCCTTCACTTGGCCAGTATTCTTTAGGGACAGTGCTATGCATCAAGTCAGAGTTCAATGATGCTTTTAGAATAAATGAAAGGATAAATTAAGTAATTGCCCAATGGCTATGACAGATGGATCTGTAAATAAGGAGTTGAGCTAGAACACCCAATAAATGGTGCTTTCAATAAATGTCAGGCTTGTCAAGTGTGGCTCTGTCTTCTAAGCTTTCAAGTGTGTTACCTGAGGACCCATCAGCCACCTGGGATAAAGAAGACATTTTTATGGCTGCTTTAATTCAGCCTTACCCAAAAGTAAAACTTCCATTTTCTTTTTTAAACAGATAATATGTTCAGCAGATATTCCTGGCTCTTAGAAAGTGGTGGGATCTCAGTTCTGTCACTGTGTGCTCTGGAAAAATTACATCACCTTTCTGTGTCCATTTATTTATCTGTAAAATGTTGATAATCATACAGTAACTTTGTGAGAATTAAATGAGACAATACATGCAAAGCACTTGGCACAGTGTCCAGCACATAGTAAGGACTCAGCCAATGTTGATACTATGATTAATGTTATCTTACTACTTGTAGCATTATTACTCCTCTTTCCATGTATTTTTTATTGGGGAAGTCAAGGTCCTAGTTAGATTGAAGAGCTCTGGTGAAAGACCCCAGAAAAGACCCAGTATCTTGATTCAATATTCTACAAATATTGACTGAGCTACTGAAAGTTATCAGAGTTGGTCAGCACCTTAATTCAAATGGGTGACCTACGAGGGACTTAGAAGGGAAAAGGTAGATTGCAGAAGAATAAGTGAAGCACTTATGAAGGGGGCCAAACTGAGGTCCAAATCTCTAGTAAAGATAAAGAGCCTGAGGGGGCCAGGTACAGAAATGAACATCACAGTCACTGGGCAGTATAAAGTCTTAGAAAATCGTGCTAACCTTTAACAAGAGGAGAGCCCAAGCTTGGAGAACTTTCTTACCCATAACTGGTCCCTGCTTAACCGAGAATGCCAAAGAAAAATTCCCAGTCTTAAATGAGCATAAACCTCATCAGAGATGGCTATGTTGTATTCATCATAATAAAACATTAAGAGACAGAACTTGGTTACCTTGACAAGAACTATCACCCAAACATGAACTGGAGTTCTGTTCAGAAATGGAAGTCTAGCACTGAGTGAGGGATCAAAATCCAGACTAATGAGGAACAGTGAGGATAATTTCCAAATCTGCTGAGCAATAAAATGGCAGAGTAAAAGCACCTCCTCAGATTGACAACCTATATCCCAGGTTGCTCTAGGCTGGTCTTAAAGGGGCTGAAGTCAGCAGGGGAGGATCAGCAGTGAATTATATAAACATCCCCATATTGTTTGCAGTGGCTTTTTACCAGGTGCATATCTAGTTTCCACAGACAATGGTTTGTTGTAGCACTACAGGAGAGGAATTCTGGGCTTAGAGACCCTAACTCTTTTATGTTAGACAGCAAGCATGTCTGCCCTGTGCTCTGGAGGGAGATACCACCTCCATCTTGCAAGGTTATTCACTATACAAACATTCTTAAAATGATAGAATGGAATAAAATAAGTTAGTATCTCTGCTCTCAACATGTAATGAAATGTGAGAAATCCATGAAGAATTGTCTACCAGCATGACCTTGACACTAAGAGCACTCACACAGAACATGCTGATGTGCTTGGCATCATGTTGGTAGACAGTTTAAATGACTCTGGATCTACAAAGCTCTTTCTAATTCAGTATGTTGTCTAATCTGGATAACCCATTAAAGTACATTCCTAAGAACATTTTCCTGATCTTCCCATATCACCTCCAGGTGTCCATCTCCTCTTTTTCAAGGTCAGCACAAATTTCTGAAACTTTGACCATTTCCCTGAAGAATTTGGGGAGTCGTATTGTAAAAGTCAGCTGTCGTGCAGAACATCTATCTTCCACTAGTGCTAAAACAGTATTCCAAAGTACAGTTTATACTGATTATGGGTTTAAGGTAGGTAGAGTCTTGCTGCAGACTATGAAAGCAATTCAGTAAAGATGCCCCCTGCACCCCCACCAGCCCATCCAAGCCTCCTACGTAGGCGTGTCAATGCTGAGCAGCAATGAAGGCGACTCCTAGCTTTCATGCTTACCTGCTGTCACCTTGGGTGGGTTGCTTCTCCTTCTTCTACCTTAGTCTCCTCATTGTGAAATGGATTAATAATAATACTCACTCTTCCTACACCACACAATTTTTGAGAAATTCAAATGACAAAACGTGTGAAAGCATTTTATAATCAAAAAAAGACCTTAAAAGTGCTTTCATACTATGAAGAGTATTTCCTGCAGCTTGCTTGTGCCTTCAGGGATGCCTGAAGTGCAGACACTTAGACTAAACCTAGGCTTTTTTTAACCCTGAGAAACTGGGTCATCACAGTGCATTGGACAGAGCTTGAGGGAAATCGGATATTTGCAAATGTATTCATACGTCATTGGATGTCCAGGGGATACCTCTTCACCTTCAAGGATTTGGGGGGACATTGTGGAGTGAAAATTGTAAGGGAAAGGAGGGTCACAATGTTATGTCTAAGTCAGAAGCCATTTCTGCACATATAAAATAGCCAAGGTTTTATGATACCAAACATTGACTTTTGGCTAATTTTTAGTTGAGAATCAGTGAATAGGAAAGAGATACAATATACTATCCAATTTTCATTAGAGTCTATAAATATGCCTTTCATGTTTTCATTTTTTCCTTAAGGAACCAATAAGACTATTGTCAGAGTATATTTTCTGAATTTATTTTTAATTATACATATTTATGGGGGTACAGTGTATTGTTTCACTACATGCACATATTGTACAATGAGTCACTTACAGTAGATAGCATATCCATCACCTAAATCAGAGTGTACTATTTTTCTCCAACAGTGTCAGGGTGGGTCCACAGGCAATACATGAAAGTCTCAAGAAAAATAGTTTAAGACCCTGTACTGGATTGAATTATGTCCCCCCAAAACTCATTGGAGCTTGCATTGTGTCCCCCAAGTTTTATTCCCAATGTGACTGGTAAGAGGGTGGGAAATATTATTATAGTAATTGAAAGGTGGAGCCTTGAAGAGGTGGTTGGATTGTAGGACAGTGCAGTAGTGACTCTCTGCTCCACCATTTCACAATGGATCCCTTGCGTCACTGAAGTCACCACCAAGACCCTCACCAGATGTGTTCTCTGGGCTCTGGACTTCTGAGCCTCCGAAACTGTAAGCAATAAATTTCATTTTCTTTATAAAATACCCATTCCATTTATTTTGTTATAAGCAACAGAAATGGACTAATACAGACATATAAAAGATGCATTGCAGCTGGTGAGACATCTCTTATGCTGCAAATTACAAAGACTTGGATCGAAAATTCTGATTTCTCCCTAACCTTCCAGCAAAGGAAAACCTTACAGACTTTTAGCATTGTAAAAGAGCAAGAAGCCCAAGCACTAACAGATCAATAATGGGAAGCAAAGAAAACAGGAGAAAGTGAAGGGGGCAGGGATCTACCACTGATCCAAATAGCTTTGAAATGAAAACCAGAATAAGAATAAAAAAGAACTAAAATATGGAAATATTAATAAAATCTTATGACACTTTACTATTTCCTTTAGGAAGAAAACTTGATCCAAATTGTTCCTACTCCCCACAATCTTGTACTCAGTTCACTTTTCAGTTGTCATAATTTGGCAAAGATAGCACTTAAAGGAAACAAATTTTTCCATTAAAATTAAAGTTTTAAAAAAAAATCTCTCAATTCTCTAACTTCCCTTGAAAATTCAAATGCTTTTAATCATCACTGGAATTTGATTTGTCTAAATACGCTTCTACTAGTATCAAATGGGCTAGAAAGAAGTGATCTGTAGATCAGTTGTAGAGCTGAGTATGAAGTCTCTTTCTGGGAGAATAATTAGTTCATAAGTCAGTTTCTATACCATGTGCCCTTTATGCTGTATTCTGTTTTCTCTTCTTCTTCTCTCTGCTTCATTTTGACCTGTCTTCCAGTTCACTAATCCTGTGTTCTGATCTGTGCACCTGGCTACTCAAAACATCCAAAATTCTTTATTTTTTTTTGTCTTTTTCCGTGTCCGGCAACAGATCACAACCCTCAGTGTTGCCCATGTACCGGACCGGGGACCGGCAACAGGATCACAACCCTCGGTGTTGCTCCCGCGCCTCGCTCAGCCAGTGAGCTGGAACCGGTCTGTATGTGGGATCCGAACCCTCGGGCAGGAGCGCCGCCGCACTTCCCAAGCGGCGCACTTATCCAGTGCGCCACCGGGCCGGCAAAACATCCAAAATTCTTAATATTAAATATCAGATTTTTCAGTTCTGGGATATCCATTTGATTATCTTACATAGATCCCAATTATTTGTTTAAGTTTTCCATCTTTTCTTCAGTTTTGTCCACCATTCTTTCTATTTTCTTGGTTATATTGATCATAGTTATTTTTAAGTCCCTATCTGATAAATGCAAAATCTAAATCATCTATGGGTTTATTACCTTCTCTCTCTCTCTCTCTCTCTCTCTCTCTCTGGTTTTGGTCATTTCTTCCTATTTTATAGCATGCCTTACAAGTTTTTATTAACTGCTGAATATTATAGATGAAAACTTGTGAGGCTTTGAATGATACCTTCCTTCAAGAAGGTTAAACTTTCTTCTGGCAGTCAGAAAACAAATACTGGTGGATCGCCTTGATCCATTACAAGTGACCCTATCATGGAAAATGAAGTCTTCAATACAAACTTTAGTACACAGTATGCTTAGAGAATGAGTTGAGCTTTCAGATAAAAGCAAGCCAGATATGTGGATCACGATAGGGACATCAAAAGAGAATCAGATACCTTTGACACACATTATCAAGTTACACGAACTTCCTTGTCAGGTATGCCTCTTTCTAATAAAAGTGGAAAAGAGAAAATAAAATCTGGATTGTTAAGCTCTCTAAGTTACAGTTTCTTTACTAGGAAGGATATAGGGTTCAATCAAAAGAGTAGGCGTAGCACAGTATATTTGTTCAATAACTGGCTCTTCCACTGGCTGTCTGGGTACGTGTCTTTGAGCAAAAGGCACCCAAAGCCTATGTAGTCAATTTCCTCACCCATAAAAGGAAAGATGTACAGAGCCCCAAGTGCTATAGAGACAGTGAGCCCAGCTCCAGTCCCCTCCCTGGCAACCACCACAGAAGCTCCTCTTGGTTTGTGTACAAGATCGCATTTGTACAATAGGTGCCATGGTTAAAAATTTGGAAAGCATAAAACTACATAATCAAGATTTTTTTCAACTGTACAAGTCTCTATCTATGTGTTTAACCAGATAAGAAAAATAGAAGCTGTCAACTTTTTCAATCTTTCAACTTTTTCAGACCACAACTGAAACTACTTTCATGATGCTTAATTTTTGACAGATTTTCTAACACAAATTCCCAAAACCTTCATAATTTTTTAAACTCACATACTTAGTGAATATTTAATGTCTTAAATTCAACACAATGCTTATTTTCTGAGAACTAATGCCACATCTAAAAGACATTCTTAGTCTATGTAATCAATATCTTTTAGCATAAAACCCAAGTTTCAAAGCAAAATAATTTAATTTAGTAATTAATCTGCTAATTAGTTTAGTTTATGAGGTTTTTGCTAAGTGAAAATGTTATTCTCCTATTTTTCATTTAACGGCCCTTACCATGAGCTAATAATGCTTATAAGAAAGATCACTGGGGCACTGAGATGCCCTTCTCTAGAAAGTGAATATCTACTTGTTTTCTGATATTTTTGGTATTGTAATCTGGGATAGTAAATCTTTTGTTTTCCTTGGTAACATTAAATAGTAAATACAATAATATCTAACATTTGGGGGCACTTGCTAATATATGTCAACAATATTCTAAGCACTTTAAATCAACTACATTTCATTGAATCCTAACCACCACCCTAAAAAATAGGTTCTCCTACACTTGCCATCTTCCAGAAAGACACATGAGACACAAACTCTCCCAGTAGTGAGGGGCAGAACCAGCCTGACCAAGAAGTCTGACTCCAGAGCCTGTTGTTTAGAACCTATGCTCCACTGCTGCACATCACATACACTACAGGGTATTAGTATCTTGGGAATGAAATCAACTAAGATGCTGAAAATTACTAAAAATAACAATTCATTTTACTCTTTTCTGTTTATTTTTATTTTCCTCAGAGTATATTTCTCCATGATAAATAAGACAGGATGATGTAATAGGAAAAGAAGAAAAAGAAAAAAGCAACAGAGACAGAGCTAAAGTCAGGACACCTGCTTTGCCGCTAACTAGCTATGTGGTTTTGGACAAGTCTTTAAATACATATTCCAAGCCTTAAGAAAAAAAAAAAACAGAAAAACCCTCTAATTTTAATTTTATCTATATAAAATTCATAAGGGTTTTAGGGGATAATATCAATTGTATTACTAATCATCAGATACTGGTGTGATTATTATTAAAGGAATAACTGCAAAAAAAATGTTCATGCTTTAATTTCTATCATATATTCCTAACCCGAGCTTTAAAAAGAAAAAGAAAAAAAAAAAGCCTATTCTAAGAGAGTTTAGAAATGGTTTCCTTTGTTCTGAGACAGAATAGGGCTATGCCTGTGAACCAAACTGACTCTATTTTCCCTGCAGAGGACATTTTGTTACTTTTCCACTCCTCAGTCATGAGATGAGACCCCCAGCGTGCATGATTATCCTATATCCTTCCCTGATAAAATAAACTGAGATAAGAGAGGAACAAATATTCACTAAGTTGCAAAAAACCCTTCCCCAAGGCTTGTTAAAATATAACTGTTAGCTTTGTTTAAAACTTATTGTTATCTACCCATTCTTTCTTTCCCCGTAATCGTAAAAATTAAGTTACAAATTAACTTTAAGACCCCTTTAGGAGTTCCTGCACAAAGCTTCAAGGTGACTGCTACAATGACCCTCCAGGGGTGGGTGATGATAATGACCCCCACAACCATCTCGGACCTACTGAGCAGGTGCAAGGACCAGAGCCCTAACTGAGCAAGCGCTCATGATGCAACGAGGAAGAATGGAATGGACCACTTCCAGAGGTGCAGAATGACCATGCTGGTCTGCACCCCAACCCCTTGCCCTGTAAAGGACCCTGAACATCTCCCCTTGGGGAGCTAGCTTTCCTGTGGCTGCCTCCCTTATGAATAAGTCTATCTCCTCTTTTAATAAAGAACTGCTTGCTTTACTGCTGGGTACGTTGTTCATTGGGACCAAGAGCCTAATTCAGTAATAGTTTCATGGGACTTTTCCTATAGATAAAATTAAACCTTCGGTATTTCCTGTACGACCCTTTTCTGTCATTACTCTGCAGCTTCTGAAGATGAACCACACCAAATAAACTCTAGAGACCATATTTAGAGGACATGACAATTAGCGAACACTGTTCAAAGTTTGTTCATCTCATGGGACAGATGCCTTGCCTTTTGTTTTTAAGAAAAAGAAACTGAATAAAAGCACATATCTTTGTTATATTTATGTACAGTAAAAATCTAGTTTACAAATGGAAATACTGAATGGTAAGATTTAATCAGTATGTGATCATATGTTTGAATTTCTACAGTTATTGTTCCTTTCTTTCATACCTTACATTTTCAGAGCAGGAAATTAGGTTCTGTCAGTCACTTGTTCATGTTACTACCTGAAACCAAAGTACATGATATTAGTTTCACAAAAAACTACAAAGAAAACTCTTATTACTAAATTGGTCTAGTTGTATATTCAAAGTGGAAATTCCATTACTTTTCTATTCAAGACTTGCCCATATAACATTATCTGCTAACATCTATATAGGTTGAACTTTTATAACCAGTCAGGTCAACTCAGTTTTAATAACTCAACTCAGTAAAATATTTCTTAAATACTTCTAATTTCCTTCCTTTTGGGTGGAGGAAGGTGGAAATTAGGCCTTATTTTGCATTTGATTTTTAATTTTTGGTTAAACATAAGTATTAAAAATTACTCCACAAATCAAATGAGTATAAAATTAAAAGAAAAAGAGACACCAATTTCAGTAAATTTTCAGTTTGGTTTACTTTCAGTTTGGTGTCCTATGTCTTTTTTTTTACTACAACCACACAACATTGACTTTGTATTGTTTTACCCATTCATCTTCCAATTCAATTGTTGGTTCTCCTGCTTGTGTGATAATAACGATTACCTACCTTCACAGCATTCAGACAGTTGTAGAATTCTCAACCTTGTGATACTGTCAATGAAAGTGAATCCACTGCCTCCATTCGTATGTAAACACAACACATAAAAGACAAGTTATTTACCTAAATGAGTCTGCAGAATTACAAAAGCAGTGTAGCTTAGATTTTAAATTTATGTGTAACTCCTGATGTTCTAATTCAGGGTAAAGAGAAGATAAATCTGACAAGGGCTGTTCCTTGAGTATGCAGTGTCCTGCTTTAATATCCAGACATTTTTCTACTGTCTGTGGCTGAGAGAATTTCCAAGAGTTAAACGAGTAGGTAATAGTTCTACACACTAGGGAAAGGAAGGCTGTATCTCCATGCCTTTGAGGTGCTGGTTGACCCAAAAGCAGCCTAATCCAACCAAGCAAAATTCAAGTCAAGTCAATTTGTACTTACTAATTACACAAAGCTCTCTAGGATATGGAGAAAATAAAAACAAGCATGAGCTGGGCCTAAGGAGTTTCTAGGGAAAATTATACATTTCATAAAATCTCCTTATAAGACAAAACCCTACTTGTGCTAAGAATAATTAGTCTCCCCTCCCATTTTGTATTTAATGTCTCTTCCAAATAGCATTCTGAGGACTGAGTGACATCACTGCTATCACTCAATCCAAGACATGTGAATTGTCTCTAGCTTCCAAGTGCATAAAAGCACTTCCCGCAGTAACTACTATTATCTTATGTATAAATTCTGTGTGTTTCAGAGAGTTCTAAAAGAAAACCATCAAATAAATAACGATATGGTAATAGGTTCCATTGTATTTGTTATAAACACATTTTGTTACAAACAATATTGTTAAGTTTTTGAAAAACATTTTAAAACTAATTTATACCTATTCCTAACAGAGAGACAACAATCATCACTTATTTGGTTCTGGGAATGTCAAGAAAAAAACTTTTGTGTGCTATTTCAGTTGGGTATTTAAAAAGACAGTTCCTACTTAACTTAAATTTTGAATAAACATCATGCCTTCATTAACATAAGTATTTTAATTAGGCTTCTTAAATTTAGATATGACAGCCTAATGTAAAAATGAAGTGATAAGCATTTTCACTGGTTTAAAGGAAACTATTGTATACATTACACACCTTCCAAAATTTCTTCCAAGTATACTTTACCAGGAAAAATTGAAAGTCTTTCTTATTATACAACCAAACAAAAAATGTGTGCTCTACTGATGCAATGGCTACTAAAAAAAAACAAAAACAAAAACAAAAATTCCTAAATTTCACCTTTCCACTTCATATTTTCATGAAATTCTAACTTACTGCAATGATAATAAATCTACATTGTGACAGGGTAATTTTTTCTTTTCCTTTTTCCTTCTATAGATATTGGTCTCTTTTTATCGATGTAATAATTGTATATATTTACAGGGTACAGAGTGATATTTCAGTCTATGTATGTAATGTGTAATGATCAAATCAGGGTAATTAGCATAACCATCTCCTCAAACATTTATCATTTCTTTGTGTTGAGAACTTAAGAGAATCACGAACTCATTTATGTATTCATTTATCTAACATAGGTAAGTATATAAACACTTCAGAAATCTGCCTGCCTTTGTGCACTCTGCAAACAAGTGGATTTCCTTCTTCACTTAACCAGCATTTGGCCTCAATGACCTCTAAGGTCCCTGCTGCCCTGATGTTCTCACAGTGCATACTAAAAGGGTACCTGTGACGTTTCAACAAAAATACTAGATACGCAGTAAAAGTTTTCCACAATAAAAAATTTATATACCCTCACAACAGGAATAGTTCACTAATGATAATATATATTCCATCTTATATCTCACAATGAATTTTTATGGCTTTTCAACTTTTATTTCTTTTTAACTCATTTTTTGTGTACAAATTGTTATAATTCTGGTATTATTTTAAGTTAATCTTAAATACCAAGTCGCCAGTTCAAAGCCAAATATCTGACAACACCACCATTAAAGATTATTTTTGTTCTACAAACACTCAACAAACATTCATCAAGTGACGTTGATCAATGAGGCACTGGGCTCGGTACTAGCAACATAGAGATGAATGACTCAATTCCACTCTTATGGAGCTTGGCCTGGTAAGGTATACAGACAAATCACCATACAGTTAGAGAAAGGCTATAAAAGAATAAGCACCGAAACCAGTTTGGAGAACCACAAAAAGGAAGTGACATGGGAGCTGAGAGTTTTGTACAGGCCGAAAGCTGGCCAGCCTGTGCAAAAGCATGGACAGGAAAGTCTCTCTACAATCACCATTAGACCAACAGTCTTCACGTTAGCACAGTGCCCAGTGAATGTACCCTTTACCGAGTAAATAAATGAATGAAAGAATTTATGAGACAGCTTGGCCAAGTAATGACTTTATCCATGTTTGTTCTTGAACAACACAAACATTTTTAATACTTTATAGTTATCGGATGTCTACTGTGTGTAAAACGTCCTAGTAAGAGTTATGACAAAGCATAAAAAGAAGAAATATAATCTCTGCCTTAAAGAAAGACACATCAATTCAATGCATATTTATTGTGCTTTGTGTTTTTTCCATATGCCCAACACTTTGCAAGTAGTAGAAAGAAAATATAATAGATACTATTTATTAAAGCAACAGGAGAAACAGAAGCATAACAAAACTTAACCATTACTAATTCCTGGTTTTGAGGCTCTCTTAATTATACTCTTTAAATCAGCAAATGTCTTAACATTCTCTGGGCCCAGAAAACTATTATATAAACATATATATATATATATATATATATATATATATATATATATATATATATATATATATACACCAAAGACTAGAAAAGTGAAAAATAAAACAATATATTCAACATTAGAATAAAAGAAAGATATTTGGATTCTGGCTCCTACACTGCAGTCCTTTCCTTAATCTTTCCATGTTGGCTCAGGCCAAAAGAGCCCATCTACTTTCTTCCATATATGCCATGGCATTCCCAAAGTCAAAACTGTTCATTGTCATTCCTAAGGTCTGGAATACCCATGCTGTTCCTCTCTCCCACATCCTTTAATGCAGCTTATGTCCATTAAAAAAAAAAAAGTCAGGCTGGGTTTTTCCAGGTTGGTTACTTCTTCCTGTTCACTCATGGAACACTTAGGGCTATATGCCTCCATGACTGACACCTGATTTTAACATTGACATTGACACTGATTTATCACTGACTCACTGACACTTGAGCAAGAGCTTATGAGGTTGATGGTGTGTGGCTCTAACATAAAGTGTGCCTCAAAGCTACTCAAAAATTCTAGTTTCTGGGTCATGACATATTCCATTACACCATCTCTTCAGAGCTTTCAGTTTTCTGTGGTTCCAAACTCACACAACTGTAAGGATCATTGGTTTAACATTTAGTTCACATTATTTTTTTGCTTCTGTAAATAGATCATAACCTTCTCATAAGGAAGAATCAGGTATCTTTTTATATTCCACTGTGTTTAACACAATGTTGGAAATATACCAAATGCTCAAAATATTTGTGAATTACTTATTTAATTGAGAGGTAAACAATAATAAATGCCCTGTTGACCTTTTAATTTGGGGCATTTGAATAGATTCATTAGTCTGGTAGAGTTTCACACTAAGATCTTCTCAAACCTAAGGTTAGGCAACTTTCACAACTGCATTTAATTCCATCACCCAGTCAGTCAATCAGCAGCTATTCCTAAACACCTACTAGTATTGCTATCCAATTTTCTAAAGAATTATTTACTTTAGTAAATTATGGCTTGAATAACATAAACACTATATTCTCTATTCTGGAAAACATAAACTTACCAGGTATAAATACATAAGCCTCAGATATTTTATTTGTACAACCAATAAATACAAAATACTTACCTATGAACTGATAGAAATGCCATAATATAAATCACCATAGTTCCTAAGACCTTAATAATTATGCTATTTTAGCTAAATATAGAATATTTATAGGATATTTTAAAGTTGAAGGCTGTTCCTGAACTTTACATAAAGACTTCATTCAATGGGGGATTTGTTTGTACTTGATACTGTGTGAGAGGTTATTCACAAATACTCAGAAGTCAACTTCCAAGAAATACATTGTTACCTAGTAACTAAAAAAAAAAAAAAAGGAGCAATTTTCCAGCAAGTTGCCCTATGATCTTTAGTATCTTTAAACTGAAAGAATTTATAGAATTTTAGAACTTTTAGAAAGCATTTGCCTCAAAATACTATAAAAATGTTATCATTTTCTATATATCCAATTATATTTTTTAAAAAAGCTGGGAAGTACTTATATATCTTAATTCTACAATAGAATTAGAAAATGCTATTAGTAATTATATCAGAAAATATTAATGTGAAAGTAAAACTATATCTCTCTTACACTACCAAGTCTGTATCAGCTAGGACATTTTGATGTGCAATACCTAGAAATCATTATTAAAAAAATAAAGGGGGTAGGGAGATACATCGGCTCTTGAAACTGGTTGAGAGATAGGGCTACCTTTAGGCAAGGCTTGATTTAGCATCAAGAACCTAGGTTTTCTCTGCTCTGTATTTCACTATGGTACCTTCTTCCTTGGACTCCACACATTTGTCTCCTAACACACAGGTGCTCACAAAATGTCCACAGCATCCCCAAACCTCACATCCTCACCCCACCTCCTTCTACTGCATATCAGGTAGCATATCCTAATCACCTGGGGTTCCTAGGCTGTGTGTAGATAGACAGACAGACAGACAGACAGATAGATCAACAGAATGTATATCTAATATGTGGGTTCAGTGAGACAGTAAAATAAACTTAGAGATAAAGACCAGATTTTTTTTAAAAATGGGATAGAACAGATGTTAAACTACCAAGGGTATCACATATAGTAACAATTAAAATTGTTTCTATAAAATTTTGTCTCACTGCATGTATATATATGGGAGTGAATATGTACTTAATTAAAACAAGCTTCCTACTACAGTCAGAAGTTTATTTGGTGTAAGCGTAGCTTACAGTTCCTCAAAGTACTAGAAGAGCAATGTGATGCCTACCCATACCAAGGAGGGCCATCTGCTTTATTCAGCCCACCAATTCAAATGCTAATCTCTTCTGAAAATACTCTCACAGAAAGACATACCAAGAAATAATTTGCAGTCAGATATCTGGGCACCCCATGGCCCAGTCAAGCTGACACCTAAAATGAACCATCACAGGGGGCAGTGGAAGAATGTGAACCAGGGACAAAAACCTCAACAAGTCAGAAAATCAGTAAGCCTGTTGCATTGCAAACAGTTAGGAAAGACACACATGAGAAAATCCACAAAAGAAAGAATCTTTAGGATGGAGTTTCTTCAGAATACAGTACCAAACTGGGGAGGGAGGAAGGGGAGGAGGACTGTGGGAAAGGTGGCTTCAGCCACAGCAGATCAGGAGGTGCTGAAGGAGGACTTCGGGGAAGAGACAGAGAACACAGAAGGAAGGCTGACCAATCATCTGCAAAGATGATCACCTATCCAAAGACAAGGGTCCCATTGGTACCATAATCATACTGCCCACCAACCCTTAAGATCCTCCATTCAGTTTCTCTAAGTCATTTGTTGTGCTTCTCTTTTCAAAGAGGTGGAGGAGATAACCGTGTTTCTGACCATTTGTACTATAAAATCAGGTCACAGCTCTTGTAGCTATTAAATGCAACTGCATTGTTTCAAGGGATATTTCATTTTCTCCTTGCACAGTTCTGTTTTGGGATTGTCTTATCTAGCTATTGGATTTTGTAAGGTAAAATACCCCCATATGTACAGAGTAGATTCAGTATCATCCATATTGTGAGGCTGTAAGACATCAATGTATCCAAGCCATTCTCATCCTCATTTTATATAAACTAGAACCTTCTTACTTTCTTTTTCTCACCCCCTCTCTCTTTTTCACTTCACGACTTTAATGGCAAAAACTAGAAACATATTTTCTCCCTGTCCTACAGCACCATTATTGCCCATGCGCACGTGGGGACGGACACACACACACACACACACACACACACATATACCTCTCCATATCGCACCTAGACATTTTCCAGACTCTGCTTTTGCAACTATGACAAAATTATTAAACCCAAGATTGAAGAGTGCCCCAATTATTATTTTCTCTTAAATATTTCTACTTTCTCATGGGTATTAACATAATCGGTTTAGATATTTTAGATATGGACATTTTTAATAATAATTGGTACCAAATTCCCTAAACTATATTCTTCACTTCTTTCAAGAACTTACACTCCCCCGTGTGGCAATTTGATGACAAAAAAAAAAAAAAAGAAAGAGAAAATCAGGATCCAGATGGAATCACAATTCATAAATCATCCACAAGTTAAACAACAATGGTATGTCTTGCTAGAAAAAGGCTGTCAACATGAAAAGTCACAACATTCTTTTCTTTCATTATAATCTATATAATACATGACCCTAGAAGCTACTGGGCTAAGGGCTAATATTTGGCAAATGTGCTAAGACAGAAATTTAATATCTGAAAATATTTAGAAATGAACTAAAAGGAAAGTCTTATGTTACTTTAACAAACATTTATTGAGTGTTTACTCTTTGACAAGCATTGTTCTAGGTGCCTTATAATATTTTTGGTACTTGATCTTTGCAAATTTTAACAGTTTGTAAAATCTTATGAAGTAGATGCTATTATTTTCTCCAAGTTAAGAGAAGCCAACAGAGCCTTAGCGAGATTAAGAAATTTGCTTAATGTCATGCATTTTAAAAATATAGCTAAATAGTGAAATAAAAAAAATTGCTCCTGAAATAGTGAGAAAGAGAAGTACAAAGTCCAGCAAATTTTATATTCAGACCAATTCTATATTACTACCTCTATTTATAGAACATTAAAAATCAAGATAAAAATTTGGCTTCAGTAAATACAAAATGGTGGCTAATTTTATGAACTACTTTAAACTATAGAATTAACGTATTCTAAGTAATAAAATTTCATACTACGATATCAAACTAGAATTGCTGAAAATCTTGTTTAATTAAATATAAATCAAGTTTTATTTTGTCAGGCTTTATACTAAAGTCTTAAAAACAGAACGTAGACACCAAAGTTTTTTTGTTTTTTTGTTTTTTAAATGATCTATCGGGTGTCTTCCCCACCCCATCCCCTCTGCTTTTCTAGGCCTAGCTTGGTTGAATATCGGGACACCTGAACAGTAAAACAGTAGTATTTCCCCACCACCACCGTTGCCAGGAAAAGTGAGGAACCCGAGCAAAATGACCCCCAGTAACACTTCCTAAAGGATGCCAGGAGACGGATTTGGTGCACTGAAGCTGCCTCATGGTCTGCTACCCTCACATGCATAGAATCTAAGGATTCCCCTTGTCCTTGTCACTTACTATAGACAAAATGGCTTCCAGATGGCCCTTTCTGCTCAACATAAGGTCGTCTTCCCTTCCTGGAAAGCTGGATGTAATGCATGAGAAATACAGGAGTTTGGAATTCTTGAACCCTCTTTAGAATAAAGCCAGACTTCAGTGAGTAAAGTGAGAACACAGGAGAGGCACCACCATGCTGTGGGCCCCCCCACTGCTCAAAAGCTCCTTCAGAAGCTGACCAAGAAAAGTCTGCTTGAGGGACCAGTGAGGGAGGTGCCTGCCTGGAAAGCAGTCAAAGCCCACAGGCAGTGCCCAGCCCTACTGCAAAAGAAGATGGGTTCAAAGCCTATCTGGAGCTGGACCAGAAGTCTGCTTGCTTATCTACTAAGCTGAAAGCAGGCAGATGGAGCCGTAGGAATCAACCATGTATGGAAATGGCAGACAAAACACAATCAAGAAGAACTAGCGCCGTCATTAGAAATGATGAAAATGTCACCAATGATTCAGATGGACAAAATAAGCTTTCATCATCTGTATGTGAGAAATAGCTTAATGGTGAAATATTTCCAGACATTAGCAAGTCTATGGTTATATGAAACTTTATCCTATAGTTGTTAACTTTCACACACATGCACGGGTCAATTGGAAAATTCCCTCATTTTAAACCTGCCATTCCTAGACAACACTCTGAACCTCCACCATGCATGGTTATGACATAGATCACATTCCATTAACAACATGAAACTAGTCATGATTCAAATCAAAGCATTCCATCCCTAAAGGAGAGAGGGATAAAGCTGTAAGCCTGAAATACAAAGTGGATCCAGTAAAGTTCATAAAATAAACATCATGTCAATAACATGCCAGGACATATTTATTAAGGGATACTTGAGGAAAACCTATGCATATTTACAGTAGATATTGCTTCAGTAGTGATGGCCTGCTCCATACTGTCATATTTATTCATAAGGGTAGCTTATCAGTGAATGATGCAATTATTCAAGAAGACTTTTAGGATGTCTGCAGCTGGTCCCAGTCTCAGCCTAAACAAGACTATACAGCATTAGCGACTGAGCATCTTCAGTGTGGGCTGAAACTGATGTCACAGCAGTGCACACCCTAATAGGAAGCTTCTCAAACATGCCCATCATCCTGACTCATTTTTCCTTTTTGAGCTGCATGAGCTCATTAGTGAATATGAAGCAACACATCAGTCTATATAGCAAAATCACAAAAACCTTAATTGATAAAAAAAAAAGTCTAACCCCAAGTTTCTTTCCTGATACAGATTTATAAACATTATCTTTTTACTTCATGATTATTCTCAGAGCACGGCATAATGCTGACTTCCAATTAGCCCACTGGTGTTTTATGTGCCTTCTAGGGTATCAGCTTTAAGAGTTTAAGATCTGAGACAACCACCTTAAGGACACATAGTGTTCAGAGATCACTGTGTATAGAATGTGAAGAAAAGATGCTGTGAAGTTTGGAAAGACAGTGGTGTATATTCTCTTTAAAAACAATGAATTCAAATTCACAGGTCCCTGCTCTACCTCTAACCAAGCTTGTGTTATGTCAGCATCCTTGGACCTCAATTTCCTTACTTTCAAAACGGGGAAAATAATACCACCCAGTGTTGTTATGAAACTGAAGTGAGACAGTGTATGGGAAGGGGCTTTGTAAATTTAAAATATCTATACAAACAAAAGGTAATATAGTCAAAGTTGGTATCCATTTCACACATCCAGACAGGGCTCTAAGAAGCATTCCTGTTCAACTGATCTGACAAAATCAGCATTGTGGGTTCTAATGCCAAATTTAAAAATGCATTAGTTTAGGGCCGGCCCCGTGGCTCACTCGGGAGAGTGCGGTGCTGACAACACCAAGGCCACGGGTTCGGATCCTATATAGGGATGGCCGGTTTGCTCACTGGGTGAGCGTGGTGCTGACAACACCAAGTCAAGGGTTAAGATCCCCTTACCAGTCATCTTTTAAAAGAAAAAAAAAATGCATTAGTTCACTTTTACTTCAAATCTGATGTCAGGAGTTTAAATAGAATTGATTTTCTTCATATATGGTGAAATCTCTCACTAGAAGATAAGATACTGTCTCAAAAATCCTTATTCATGTGTTCAGATTTTGCTATATGAGTCTCATAGGCCCAGTTATTTAAAAATTCACACACAGGAAAATAGAAACTCTTTGGACAATTTCGACAGCTTAGTTCTCAGCATTCTCGAACATTCTGGCTCCCAGTTTGCTTTTAATTTGAAACTTACTTGTCACCATCATGGTAGCACAGTTCACATTACAAAATGAAATGAAAGAAAACTGTCAATCCAAATATATGTACAATGTATAGGTCTGTGGAATCACGTAAAGCAAAAGGACACCATCTTGGTTTTGGAGAAATATGAAATCTAAGGAAAACATCATGACATCATGGGGCTGGCCAGTTAGCCCACTTGGTTAGAGTGCAGTGGTATAACATCAAGGTCAAGTGTTCAGATCCCACCAAAAAAAAAAAAAAGAGAGAGAGAGAGAAAGAGAGAGAGAGGGAGATAAATAAAACATCATGGACATAAATAATAAATTTTTAGTTGTTTATTATTTACATATCATATTCTTATTAACGTTAGCTAAAGAATGACCTACAGACCCCCTCAAAATGCATGAAAACTATTTAATGGATATGAAGGGAGTAAATGCTAAGGTGATGAAAATAAGCTGGGTATGAAATTTCAAAAATTTTTATGTGTCCTGAAAACAATGACTAAAACAGAAACACATTCCTGTCATACAGATGACATGTAAGGGATGTAAGAGGCATAAGGCAAATAAAAGTTTCATTTGTTAAATGTCTCTATCAATTCTGAGCACCTAATCTAAAAAATGAAGTAGGATTTGATTTTTTTCTGAGCTCTCATCCAGTTTTAACACTCTAAAATCCCTGCAAAATTGGGCAGTGTTATAAAGTCAGACTGTGATGGGCTTTTAAAGTCAATCTGAGTTGGACTTAGTCTTAAGGACAAGGAGGAGCCACTGAAAAATGGAAGAGAAGGGTAATTTTCAGACCCTAATAACTCAAATGAAAGTGCTTTCATAAATGTTGTCTCCTTGAGCTACACAATAACTGTGAGCAGGTGGAAAATTTGGGGTTCAGCGAGGGTAAATTCTTTTCCTGAGTTTACCCAGCAGGTAAATGGCAGGTATGAAACTCACACCTCCAGCCTCCTAGCCAGTCCTCTAGGCTGTATCTAATGGTTTTCAAAAAGTGTTCCAGGACACTCCTCACTGTTGGTGGGCCTGTAAATCAGTACAGCCACTATGGAAAACAGTATGGAGGTCTCTCAAACAACTACAGACAGATCTTCCATACGATCCAGCAATCCCAGTTCTGGGTATATACCCAGAGGAATGGAAATCATGTTGAAGGGATACCTGCACTCCCATGTTCATCGCAGCTCTGCTTACAATAGCCAAGACGTGGAACCAACCTAAATGTCCATCCATGGATGACTGGATAAGGAAACTGCGGTACATATACACCGTGGAATACTACTCGCCATAAAAAAAGAATGAAATTCTCCCATTTGCAACAACATGGATGAGCTTGGAGAAACTTATGTTGAGTGAAATAAGGAAAGCACAGAGGGATAAATACCACATGTGCTCACTCATGAGTGGGAGCTAAGAGAGAAAGAAGAAAGGAAAGAAAGACCACAGTGCTGTGCTGGACTTGCAGAGTGAGAGAACATACCTAGGGATACAAAGCGGAGTGGGGAAGAGGAGAATGGGAGGGAAGTTGGGGATAATTGAGTGGGGGACACAGAGTACAATCTCAATATGTGGTAATGGGCATGCTACCAGTATGAATCTGGCCTTCACATCTTGGGCACTAGGGGTGACAATCAGCTTTGTATTGCATGAATACTCATAACCAATTTAAAAAATAAAAAGTGTTCCAGGGATCCCTGAAGTTGTGAAAAGGGGCTCAGGCCTGTTGGTAGGAGCACATTTCCAAGGATGAATTTCTGGGACCTGGCTTAGTTTGCCCCACCTCCTCACCCCACATCAGAATCCCTGGGGATGCATTCATGTAGAGTTTACACCAATCCTTTCAAATATTTATCTTTTCGTTTACTCCTATTCTTTGAAATCAATTGGCTGGTCTCAATTCTCTCTTCCTCCTAAACTTATTGATTTGGTCTCCCCAAATCACACTTTTTAAAGAATGGTTACCTCTCCTCCTTGTCCCCTCACTTAAATATCACCTTGAATATGACCTCATATTACCTTCAGTATCATCAAGAGGACTCTTCACATTGGGGTTAACACAAAGGGTTGTAAACACTCCTGGCTGATACACTGTAGGGAAATGGAGTGTCTAACCTGTTAGAGACAGTGCCAGAGACCACCAGGGCTCATCGCTAGGAACATCCATGTTCTGTGACCCCACCTTAGATTAACAAAAGCTGACTAGAAGTAACACAGGATTCTAAGTAAACTAATAAACAAGAGTCTAAGTAAACTAACAAAATCAGTGAAATAACTGGTACATTGAAGGAAATAACTTATGAAAAACTGAAACTTCCTTTTCTTTCTCACTCCTCCAGCCCCCAACTTCATCTACAAGCAAGGAAATGAACAAGCAAACATAAAACACAAACCACAGGGAACAGCCTTGACTGCCTTCTGACAAATACCTTTGCATCAGAAGATATCCTGAGAAAGTCAGAGAACTAGTTATAAAGAGGAAAAAGCATGAAGGTAATGAATGTAATTTAGTCAGTAAACATCCGCATTTCTTTCCCACCTCTGAACTCTCAGCAAGTACACCCTCTCCTTAACCTTCATCTTAAGAAAACAGAAGGTCATGTAAGCCAAGCCAGGGTCCTTGAAGATTTTAGAATAATATTTTCTACTATTCTTCAAAAAGCCTCTGGCACACTATTTTTTTTTTCAGTGGAATTAATTTACATGATTGAATTTGAAGCCCGCTAGAAACATTGGAAGTCCACTCTCAGTCCACCGTAAGGACAAATTGCTCACTGTCCAGATGCCCATATACGGCCAGGCTTCCTATAAGCGTGACAGCTCAGTGTATGCATTGCGTATGGGTCTTGGCTCCGAGTCACATTCCTCTGGTATGTTTCCCTGGGAGCTTTGATTTCCGCTTTGAGGGCTGGCACTGACTCCTTCTTGCTCTTATAAGAAAATGTCTACAACTGAAAGTTGAAAATGTGCAAGATTCCTTCTTTAAGTACACAAACACTCCAAGTCTGGCCACTTTCCTGTAGACGTGCCAGGTTTTCTCTATGTCTGCTGATACCTGATCAAGTAACTTTTTTTTTTTAAGGGGGATAAAACAACAAAAAACATAAGGGAAGGAATGTAGCTGAACATCTTACAAGACTTAACCAAACGACCTGTACAAATGATGCCCTAGTAGACACACACACATACCTTATATAGCTTGGTAAACAGGGCTCAGTGGCCAGCCTAGTGAATTCCTCATTTTACCAGGGGGGAAAAAATGTTCTCTGAAAAGCATTTGCTAGATAAACACTTGCTTACAAGTCAAAATTAGTGCATCTTAACCATTTTGCACAGAAATTCAAAGAAGTTTTTCTCCCATTCCTGACCGGCTGTCAGTCAAAAGGGTGGGGATAAGTCAGAATTGGACGAAGTTATAAGAAGCCACTATTTCCACTTTACTGCCCAGGAGCACAAAAACATTTGCTGAGTCATTTATAATAGTGCAAGAATTCAGATCCCATGGCATGAATTAAGGACGAGGTGTCACCCTTTCCCTTTGAATTTCTTGGCATTTGATGGTCTGTATCACAATAAAAACATACTTTTGCGTCTGTGAATGTCTTGGGTGTCTTCTCTCATATTCTCTCTGTCTCTCTCTGTCTCTCTGTCTTTCTCTGTCTCTCTCTGTCTCTCTCTCTCTCTCTCTCCCCCCCGTCTGTCTATGTCATTCTCTTAATAACAGTCTTTTATTTTAACCCCTTCAAAAGAGTTTTGACCATAAATCCTCAACCTAACCTTATAACGCACAGAATATTTCTCTATTCTATTTCATATGTTCTGTATATGTCAATATGCTTATTTTCTCTTAGCCAATATTAAAACCATCCAGTTGGAGCTGAATATTGATTTTTTGAGATTTTGAAGGACCACACAAATTTTACAGTAAAACAAAACTTTTTTTTCATAATGTCTTGACATTTTTAACAACAAAGTAGAATGGTAATACTCTTGCAATATATAGAGACAAAATCAAAAAAGATCAAAAAACATAAAGTACCAATTCCCTGAGAATTTTCCTCTACTTAATCCTCGTTGAACCCTATAAAATACAAAATTCTTATTATTATCTTCATGTTATAAATGGAAACCTGGAAATATGGCTCCTCCTTGTGACTTCCCCAAGATTTGTGAATGGCAGAATACAGCCCAGTCATCCAACTATAACCCTGTCCAGCAATTCATCTGCTCCATGAATGACAGTCTCCGCCCCGCGTGCATGAAGCTGATGGTGGTAGCTCTCAGACACTCCTGAGGATTCAAAAATTCCCCAAGTGTCCTCCCATCTACCTCACTATGAGAGCTCACCACCCAGCCCACATCCCACCTCCTTCAATGAGGCTCACGCTTCACATCCCTACCCTTCCCCATCCACCACGCCTTTCCAACCATTAGTGGTAGATGTAATTGAGGGTTTAGGTCTTGAAAGATTTCACTGTGGCTTCCCACATATTTTGGACTTTTAAAATCATCCACATGGGAAGAAAAAGTTGGTGGCCAAGTTGCCTTTAATACACATGTGTCTATTAACATAACTTGGAATGTTCCTTCTTTAAATAGGAACTATTAGGCCTCTTCTTTTTGAGGAATGCTTGGAAAGAACATTAAATGACAATGATGAAGATTCTTCCTGCACTTCAGAGGCCCCCGTGCTGGCCATTCACACTGTGGACATGCAACTACACTGTACAACATGTGGCTTGCTTAACGAGGTAACTGTGTACAGATGATGTGCTATACTGAAGCTGGGGTGGCTATTTCTTTTCTTGGCTATTTTTCAACAGAATAAATTGACACTTTAAAAATGTGGCCAGTTTAAACAAGCTGTTTTCAAATTATAAATCTACAATGTGTTCTTTCTAAAGCTTGACTTTGCATCAGAAACAGATATGCTTACCTTAAACCTATAGTCTGAAGCATCAACTGCAAGGAATCTACTCATTGCTAATTCCAGTGTCAAATGATGTGGCATTAGGAAAGACAAAAACGGTTATGGCCCTAGAATCACTCTCTTTACATAAAATGGTAACTGGAGTTATTAACGAAAAAAGCCACTAAACAACATAGATTCTAAATGAAAGCACAGTTAATTAATCGGATCCTTTAGTGAAGCTGAGTAGCAGTATTAAAATATAAAGATATGCTTAGGTTTATTGGCCACATTTGACAACTGCACACAAGCAGGGGTAATAAAACCTATTCTTTCCTTGATCTGACCTCACTCCATTAGGCTGAGCCTCCTTGGGGAATAAGTCAAATATTATTCATAGATGTGTGGGGAATCACTGAAAATATAGTATTCACTGACACTCTTAGTTTTTAACTAGATACAATAGTACATTGTTCTTGTTATATAATCAAACTTTTCACTTTAAGACAAACCAAGTCCAATCCACATTTAAAGATTATAGGTTTTAGAATAAGAAAATTCACTCATTTCTCAAATACCCTAGCAGTGCTGTGTTTAAATGCCCCAAGTAAACCCCAAGCTTCTTCCTGGCCTCCTCCTGTCTGGTTCACCTCTCTTCCCACCTCTGTGTTCCCATCCCCACACCCTGAGCCTCTACCTACCCAGCACATACTCATTTGCTCTAACATAACAATAGACCCATTTTTCTGGAAATATTGACGGCCACCTCATCCTTTTTCCCTCCCTTTACTCCCTACAATAAAACTCCTACGTGTATTAGGAGAAAACAAAGCAAGAGTGCTGGAAATGTCCCCCAGGAAACTGCATCCTTACTCAACCCCCGCTGACTTCATTCTGTCTCTTGTCTGGCAATGGGCAACCAAACAGTTATCCCAAGTGACAAAGGATCACATTCCTACATTTCAGATACAGAATTCAGGGCTTTGCAGGTAGGCCTCTTGGGGATTTCAAATGGTTAAAAGCAATTCATTCTTCTTCGGCTCTCTGGAGAGTTTCAAGAGGCCTCTGAAATGAAAACCATGACAAAAATAATAAAAAGGAAACCCTTTCAAATTTTTTAGGAATACCTGCTGTTTGCCTCTTTAGCTACCTACCTCCTAAAAAAGGATGTATGTAAGTAGACAGAACGGGGCAAAGTATTAGAAACAGAAATGGTATAAAAACTAAAAACAATTGCCGATGTGTTGTGAGATGATATAAATGAGGAGTGGTGTGAAGAGGTGGGGGGAAAGTCCTATTTGGTGCTAGAAATACTGCTCCTCTCTCTCTCTTTTTTTTTTTTTTTTTTTTTTTTTTGGTGAGCAGGAGTGTGCCAGCTTTTGCAGACGGAGGAATGCTGAGTGTCAAGGGGTCAGGATCAATCCGGTGTGAGTTGATGAGGCAGGAAGGTGGGGAGGAATGCGAGGAATGTCCCTGTTTGTGTAGGACTCCATTCAGCTCATTGGCGCGCCGGGGCCGCCCGGAGCGTATAAAAGCGGGGGCGCCCGCCCCAGCCTCACACAACAACTCTTCCCCGCCGAGAGGAGGCAGCCAGCGCAGCTCCGACCTCCGGCCATCGACCGCCTACAGCCCGACGGCAGCCGCCCCGGCCGACAGCCCCGCAGACCGCAGCCCGGCGCGTCCAGGCACCCACCTCCGGCCAGAGCCCGCGTCCCCGGCCCGGCCGCCCGCG
>NW_007726225.1:124964-166812 GCF_000696425.1 Galeopterus variegatus | reverse complement strand
GTGAGCCTCGTGCTGGACGGCTGCGGCTGCTGCCGCGTCTGCGCCAAGCAGCTGGGCGAGCTGTGCACCGAGCGCGACCCCTGCGACCCGCACAAGGGCCTCTTCTGCGACTTCGGCTCCCCGGCTAACCGCAAGATCGGCGTGTGCACCGGTAAGCCCCGCAGCCCCCGCCCCTTGGTGTCCGGCCACCTCCTCCCTCACTCCCACCGCCCACCAGAAAAAGAAACCGCTCCAAGCTGAGTCCCTCTGTCCAGCTGCGGCCAGCCCGCCCCCTGCAGCCCGAGTCCCGGCTCGCAGCCCTGACGCGCTCACGGGAGCGTGCGGGGAACCGATGCCTGACCTCCACATCCCCCCTGCCCCTTCCTCCCCTCCAGCCAAAGATGGTGCTCCGTGCGTCTTCGGTGGGACCGTGTACCGCAGCGGAGAGTCCTTCCAGAGCAGCTGCAAATACCAGTGCACGTGCCTGGACGGGGCGGTGGGCTGCGTGCCCCTGTGCAGCATGGACGTTCGCCTGCCCAGCCCTGACTGCCCGTTCCCCAGGAGGGTGAAGCTGCCCGGGAAGTGCTGCGAGGAGTGGGTGTGTGACGAGCCCAAAGACCACACCGTGGTTGGCCCGGCCCTCGCCGGTGAGTTGAGTCTTTCTCTAAGTCAGTGCGCAATTCTCCCCCCCAGGGACTGAGTCCTAACTCTGCCAAGCGAAGGGGGAAAATATCTTATCCTGGCATTTGACCTTGTGTTTGTGTGCTCTGCTCTCACAGCTTACCGACTGGAAGACACATTTGGCCCAGACCCCACTATGATTCGAGCCAACTGCCTGGTCCAGACCACAGAGTGGAGCGCCTGTTCCAAGACCTGTGGGATGGGCATCTCCACCCGGGTCACCAATGACAACGCCTTCTGCAGGCTGGAGAAGCAGAGCCGCCTCTGCATGGTCAGGCCTTGCGAGGCTGACCTGGAAGAGAACATTAAGGTACATGTTCTGCTCCTGTTAACTGATTTTCATAGAATGATAGTAGATAGGACCGAAGTTAGGTCTCTTGCCACCCTGCTATTCTAAGCCAGTTATCTCCCAAAATACCTAACCTTTGAGTTGTTTTGCTGGAATGAGATTGTGTAATAGAAACCACAAGTTTTCCACTACAAAATTCTCCACTGTGTCAGTTAATTCAAGACATTCCAGGAGAGGCCATGTCTATTTTCGGAAAACCGGCCAATGAGACTCAAACTTCCTCTCCGCAAAATATAAACAGAAGTCAGACAACATAAGACTAAAACAGAGGGTTGAAGAACGCCACCCCCCTTGTGGAGTCATTGATTTTTCTCTTCTCCCTTGTCTTCCTTAGAAGGGCAAAAAGTGCATCCGTACCCCCAAAATCTCCAAGCCTGTCAAGTTTGAGCTTTCTGGCTGCACCAGTGTGAAGGCATACCGTGCTAAGTTCTGCGGAGTTTGCACAGATGGTCGATGCTGCACCCCCCACAGAACCACCACCCTGCCTGTGGAATTCAAGTGTCCCGACGGCGAGGTCATGAAGAAGAGCATGATGTTCATCAAGACCTGTGCCTGCCATTACAACTGTCCTGGAGACAATGACATCTTTGAGTCCCTGTACTACAGGAAGATGTATGGAGACATGGCATAAAGCCAACGAGTGAGAGACATTAACTCATTAGACTGTAACTTGAACTGATTCCACATCTCATTTTTATGTTAAAATGATTTCAGTAGCACAAGTTATTTAAATCTGTTTTTCTTACTGAGGGGAAAAAAATTCCCACCAAATTCAAAACATTGTGCCATGTCAAACAAATAGCCTATCAACAACCCCAGACACTGGTTTGAAGAAAGTTAAGACTTGACAGTGGGACTACATTAGTGCACAGCATGAGAATGTATATTAAGGTGTGGCTTTAGGAGCAGTGGGACAGCATCAGTAGACAGGCTAGTACTGTCAGATGTCATCTTAAAGTAGTAATGTGCCTGCTATTTGGAGTGTGATTGAGAAGGAAAATTCTAGCATGCTCACTGACCTGCCTGTAGCTCCAGCATGCCTGTAGCTCCAGTGACAGCTAGGGTGTGTGTTCTCCTGCCATCATCAGGCTGAGTCAAGTTGTTCTTTAGAACAGCAGTTTCCACTCTGATGTTCTGATTCGAATGACAGTGTTCAGGAATCAGGATCCTGTCTATTAGACTGGACAGCTTGTGGCAAGTTAATTTGCCTGTAAACAAGCCAGATTTTTTTTATTGATATTGTAAATACTGTGTGTATATATATATATATTTGTACAGTTAACTAAGTTAATTTAAAGTTGTTTGTGCCTTTTTGTTTTTGTTTTTAATGCTTTGATATTTCAAATGTTAGCCTCATTTTCTGAACACCATAGGTAGGACGTAAAGCTTGTCTGATAATTCAAAGCATGAAATGGATACTCAAATGGGAATTCTGCTCAGTTATAGTGACAGTCCATCAAAATAGATTGTTTGCTGAATGAAGGTGAGGCAGGGATGTCCTTGAAAATCTGATTTCTCGGTAGGAAACATGGTAGTCTCATTTTTAATGAACAAATGGTCTTTATTAAAAAATGAGTAGCTCTATGTTATAGCTGATCGGTTTTTCTACCTGGAAGCATTTGTTTCTCCTTTGACTATGACTGTTTTTTGGACAGTTTATTTGTTGAGAGTGTGACCAAAAGTTACATGTTTGCACCTTTCTAGTTGAAAATAAAGTATATATTTTTTCTATGAAGGGCTTGGTTATTCATTTATTCTTCTAAACATTTCTGAGTTTTCTTGAGTATAAATGGGAAGTTTTTATCTTAAGATAATTCACCAAAATTTTCTAAATATCTTTTATTATACTAATAAATTGGTTAATCAATAGAATGTTTACATAAACATACTTCACACTGAATCAAGTGTCAAGACTTGCAGGCATACACACAGAGTACACAGGCATTTTTTATTATCTTCACGGTTCTTTTTAAACACTTTAAATTATCTCTAGATTACTTCAGTCTCCACTAACCCCTATTGTATTACACATGGTCCTTTTTACATTTAGTCCCTCTCTAGCCATTGCAGGCTAATTTCCAACAACTTCACATCACAAACTAGTCTATGTGCTTTGTGCATGGAAAATGTTTAGGTACTTTTTAATTTGTATTTCTAAACTCCAATATCTTACTGTTAAATCTGAAAAATATGAAATGAAGTCTACATAAAATGGAGCCATTTAAAAAGTCTTATTTCATATAGTTCTGTTTTCAGTTACCATGATAACCAATGACAAATAGATGATGGCATAAACAGAAAAGAGGATAAGCTAATCTTCCATTCATTAACATTAATAGAAATTCGTCTTAAAAGCAATTCTTTCATTTTCCCAAGTCATTGGCCTTATCAGACGTCAAGATCAATTGATCCTACCTTACCAAGTAATTTATAAATGATAAAGTGAAATGATAAAGAAGCTTGGTATGGAAATGACATTGGACCTTCCCAGGACCCTACTGAAAAGAGAACCAAAGTTAATGACAAACAAAAGAAACACCCCAAAGGCAACTAGAAGCTCAATTTTTTCCAGATGAGCATAGCTGTGAATTCTAGAGGAAAAAATAAATAAATGCGGACAGACTAACCTGTCCCAGAATAATTAGCAATGTTGTAGTGGCAGTGTCATTCTGAGACAAAAATATACCTGAAAATAAAGACTAGTTCTACAAACAGTGCCCACACCACAATCCAAAGGGAAAACTTCCTGTGTTCAAAATGTCAAAAGTATTTCTGGTCAAAACACAGGGCTTTTAGGATACACCCACATTTGTATATAGCGATGCTGTCAGCAGCAGCACCACACTTCCCCAAATAAACGCCTGTCACACACACACACACACACACAGAGAAACACACAGAGGATATTGTTAGTTCACATTCCCTTTCTGTCAGTTGACTCCTACCTAGCTGCAAAGATGAAGCATCAGTAAATGACCTGACTGTTCTGAAAAGAATAAGAGAATTCTAGAAAGATAGTAGTAGCAGAAGCATAGATTTTCAATTTTTCTATCCCCACATAAAAACAGAGTAACTAGATTTAAATCCTAGAGTCCATGAGTAATATTTATAGCAAAATTAGATAGCAAGGCACCCCTTGACCCCCAAAATGAGTGGGAGCAAAACATCCACCCCCACGAGACCTGGATGAATCAGCATGGGGAGGGACAGAGGAACACAACAGGGTATCTGGTGCTTCTGAGAACAGGAGTGCTCCAAAACAGCCAGCAAGTATTAACTAGAAATGTAAGAGACCAATTTGAGAAAAACTGCTGTAACTGGTTTTGGCCACTCCAACAAAACTTACAAGTCAGGGCTCCTTTCCAAAAGAGAACCCCACACTCTTGGGAGTGGAATCACAGTTGAGCAGGTCAGGGATAACAGAGACATTGAAAGAGAAGCTCCAGATAAAAATGAGGAAGGAACAGAGTTTCACAGTCTCAGGAAGTACACTGCCAAATTTTTAATACTGCATAAAAATAACAAAAGAGAGAATTTGGTGAATTTAGGAAAGCTATCTAAACCAAAACTCCTTCCTGAATAAAGCTGGCCTCTTATATTTCTAGCTAATACGTGCTAGCTGTTTTGGAGCTCTCCTGTTCTCAGAAGCATCTGATACCCTGTTGTGCTCCTCTGTTTTTCCCCACACATGCTGACACAGTGCACGTCTTGTGGGAGTTGATAATTTGTCCCCACTCATGTTTTGGGGGTCAGGGGGTGCCCTGTCACTTAATTTTCCTGAACAAAGTTCAGGAAAATTAATTTCATACAAATTAGGAAAAGTAAATTATTTTTTAATTTATTTTTTATTAGAATATTCATTGTTACAAATCATACTTATTCTTTATGCCCTTTATCCAATCTCTCCCTTTCCGCCTCCCTCTCCCCATCCCCCTTCCCTCATCCCCCCCACCGACCTCTAATAACCATAGATTCATTCTCTCCATCTGATAGATTAACTGTTCCTCTGTTGGTTTGTTGCCTAGATGATCTGTCCAGTACTGAGACAGGTGTGATCAAATCCTCCCCTATTATCATAAATCAGATGCTTCTTCTACTATTCTGGACTGTGCTTTGTGGAGAGAGAGGACTTCCTTTTTTTCTTTTTCTTTTTTTTTTTTCCCCCTTTGGTCTCTGCTGGTGCCTCTCCTGTCAATGCTGTTGAGAGTCTGACATGTAATCTGTCTGGTGACTATGTCTGCTGCTATAGAGACTAGTCACTTTTGCGGCAGCATGGCAATTACAGTAGCTATGGTGGGCTACCCATGTGAAAATGGTATTTTGGGTGTGCTTTTTACCTGGTTGTGGCTGGGTACAGCTTCCCCCAGCTCTATGCCTCAGGACCCCAGCGGGGCCCAAAGGAAGATAAAATTATTGAAGCCAAATCCCATACAAAGCTATTACATGAAAAAAGAAAATAAAGGGCAGAATAACATTCCTACAAATAATAAAAGCATGCAAGAAACACATATTTACAAAACATAGCAAAACTATAACCTGCTACTTCAAAACAGCATTAAGAAAATGATATTAGACATAAATGATAATAAGGAAACAACTGACATAAAATAACAACATAAATAATAATTAACAAAACTTAGAAATATGGTGACAAAACTCAACAAGCAATTAGAAATAAAGAAAATATATTAAACTAGAAAAAAGTGAATAAGCACAACAGATAAGAACAAAAGAATTTTAAGTAAAGAAATAAAAATGTTTCAAGAAAAAGTAATAAATATTGTGGATAGGCAAAGAAGATCCAATATATGAATAGTAGGAGTTCTTGAGAAAGAAAAAAACAAAAACTATAAATCAAGAAAACTTTACTGAAAAAAAATGATTTGAAAGCATATATTGAAAGAGCATTCCATGTACCTAATAAAACCAACCAACACCAAGACACATTCTAGTAAAATTGCTGGAATTTAAAGAAAAAGGAAAAACCACCTGGACCAAAGGCAAAAAGAAAGTGACCCTTATAAGTAAAAAGAAAATTAGTTCATCATTAGACTTTTTGACAGCAATATTTTGCACCTGAAAAAAATGAAATAACATATTTAATATACTCAAGGAAACAAAATATGAGCCAAAGAATTTTTATCCTCCAAAACTGACTTTCAGGAATAAAGGACACAGACAAACTGTTAAAAATATATAAGAACTCAGTGCGTGTTCCTGTGAACCCTTCCTGAGCAACCTACTGGTGAACAAGTTCAAACAATGAAAATGTCTGAGAGATATTAGCATAAGGAGTGGTAGTGAGCATTGAAAAGCTTATCTTTAGAACTAAGACTAAGTGAAGGTTAAAGAGGAGAAAGTACAGTATACAGTGGTTATATGCTCTGACAGTGTAGAGTACAACCATAAAAAATGGAAAAGAGAGTAGAGATAGCATGTGTCCCCAACAGAAAAAAAACATTTAACTGCTTTCACTGATGACGGTCTTGGTATTAACATTGTTATTCTCAGGCCGTTAGGTATGCAATGTGGGATAAAGTAAGTTAGACACTGTGGATATTCTAATTCTATCCCCAGTGTTCATGAGTACTGGGATTCTCAGTGAGAAAGTCAGAAAACACAGATACAATATAAAAGCGGTAAGTAAAATTCTGTAGTTCTGAACTTGAATTGGAAATATCAGCATAAACTCATGGGGTATTTTTATCTTCTAAAACAAACACACACATACACATATATTTTTTCCCGCAGCTGCCGACTGGAAAGGCTTAGATAGAATGACAACTCAAGAGCAATGAACATCCCCAGGCCCAGACTGTGCTCTTGAAATATTACTTTCCACTAAAACTAGTATTTCTTGGAGAATAGCTGATTTCAAGTCTGAGGCAAGAAATGTGTAGATAAATAAATCTATACTTAGGATAGATTTTCATATTGAATGACAAGGAATGTAACAAATGCCATTAAGATCATATCAAAAAGATTCAGGAGACAAATTGAAGAGATCCCACACTAAAGATGAAGTAACTGAGCTCCAGTATGGACAAAAATGGCAGTGCATTAAGCCAATCAACTATGCTTACATTCATTAGTTCATAATGATAGTTAAGGGGAAAAAAACTTAATTGATTACCTTCTGAGAGAGTAGGAAACTGATTCAATATATGCAAAATATAATTTTTCTATGATGACTTCAGTACCATTTTTTTGGTACACAACATATCTCACAGTGCCCCAGAGGAGATTGGCCCAACTGTACCAACTCCAGACATAACCTAGAGATGGCTTTTTTTAAAAATTAATTTAATTAATCTTTTAGTCATTAGGGTTCATCTCATGATGGTTATGTTAAAGTAATTTAATATCCTTTTTAATAATTTTCTGTACTTTTTTAAATTTTCTGAAATGAACATGCACTATGTTATAATCAGAGATTTTTTAAAATAAATATCACATCTCCTCACTAAAAAATAACAAAGAATATGTCAAAAAGGGATAGTTATTTATGATTTTGGATTTAGATAAACAGTTCATAATACATAAATTAATAACTGGCTTAGTTATTCAAGCCACTATATTTTATTTAGCTATGTGCCCAAGAGTACATGCAGCACACATATAATCTCTAAAGAATTCACATATTCATTGTATATTCAGTGTATTCTCTTACCCCATTTCCCCTGCCATAAATAAAATTGTGGCAGATTTTCCTCTGTAGGTTTATAACTATTCTTCACCTCATGAATCATACTGCTTATATATAGACTGTTACTAAGACTAAGAATAAAGTAAACAAAGTAAAATATATTCTTAAAATACTAAGTCGGATTACAAATCTAAATATAGGATCCAAAGCAATAGACATGTAGACCCATCCTCTATATTAGATGTTTAAAAGGAAGTCAAAGAAGAGTTAGTAAGAAATGTAGAGTATCACTGATTAATTAAAATTTACGTCTTAACAACATAAAACCTGTCAAGACTTACATTAGGTCCACAAATGGTAACATAATTTTTGTCAGCACAGTTAACATGTATAATTTAGACAAATATACAATATCTTTGGAAAACTACATGGCAATATTTAATAAAGCTAAACATATACCACAGCTAACTTTTACTCCTTAGTATATATCCAAAAGAAATGAGCAAAGGACATGTATAAAATTCTCAAAGCAGTTTTATTCATTTTAAAACTGAAAACAATCCAAATGTCTATCAACAGGAGTAGATAGAGTGTAGAATGTTTATACAATGGAATAATACACATCAATAAAAAAAGAACTACTATTATGCTGAGTTTCACTCATGAAGCTATGCACAAAAGTGTAAATACTTATTAATTTCATCTGTATGAGACTGAAGAGTAGGCAAAACTAATCAACAGTGATAGAAGTCAGAATTGTGTTTACTTTAGAGGTGGAGGCATGAGAGAACTTGACACACATTCATAAATGCTTTATAAGTCAATTTAAAAGTTTAAGAATTAAATAACTGTGGCTGGCCAATTAGCTCAGTTGGTTAGATGGCAATGCTGATAATACCAAGTCCAGGGTTCAAATCCCCTTACCAGCCAGCCCACACCCCCCAAAAAAAAATTAAAATAAATCAAACTAATTAATCCATTCAAGCATTCAAGGACTGTAAATTAGAACAGCCATTATGGAAAACTGTATGGAGTTTTCTCAAACAACTACAGATAGATCTACCATAAAATCCAGCAATCCCACTTCTAGGTATATACCCAAAGGAATGGAAATCATCATGCTGAAAGGATACATATACTCCCATATTCATCAGAGCTCTATTTACAATAGCCAAGGTATGGAACCAACCTAAATGTCCATCATCAGATGACTGAATAAAGAAAATGTGGTGTATATACACTATGGAATACTATTCAGCCATAAAAAGAATGAAATCTTGCCATTCATAGCAACATGGATGAGCTTGGAGGAAATTATGTTAAGTGAAATAAGCCAGGCACAGAAGGAAAAATACTACATGTCCTCACTCAGAAATGCTGAATGTCAGGCACAATATAAGTCTTGAGAATATGAAAACCAAGAGAGATTACAGTCCCAGAGACAGAGAATAAACAAATAAATAAAATAATTACAGGTTATGAAGTAGTGAGGAGTGTGTGTGGGGGGTCTTTGCATAGGTGATCACTGAAAACATCTCTGAGGAAGTGACATTTAAGCTGAGACCTGACAGTGGAAGGAGGTGCCAGCACGAGAAGATCCACGGCAGAAGGGAGAAATGAATGTAAAGGCTGTAAGGCAGGAGGCCCGGGGCTGGAGAAGTAGGAAAGACTCAGATCATGCAAAATCTTGCAGTACTAGGGGAGGGGGGGAGGGAGAGAGGGAGGGAGGGAAGAAGGAAGGAAAGACCACAGTAGTTTGTCAGACTTGCAGAGGACAAGAACATACCTAGGGGGCGGAGGTGGTGGGGGAGAGAGGTCAGGGAGAGGTTGGGTGGAGGACACAGGTAATAATTGCAATTGGTGATAATGGTCATACTGATAGTCCATTGATCTGATCATCACATTTTGGACACAGGTGGTGACGGTCAGCTTTGTGTCCCATGATTATCCAAAATCAATGAAAAAAACATTTTTTTAATTTTGTCAAAATATTAAAAGGGACTATTGGGGGGTTATTTTTATCTTCATAATATTCTATATTTTCAAATTATTTACAGAGTAGTTATTACTTTATAATGAAAAAATAAAACTTACTTTTTAATTTTTCATATAATGAGTTCCTGAGAAATAACAAGTTTTATTGCATAGTTAAACTACTACAGCACCATATGTATGGAAAAATGAGATAGACCACTTAATGAGGGTAGAAACTCAAGAATTTCAGGTAGGTACTACTTACAAAAGTACCTAGAAGAAGAAAGTCACCCAAAATGCACAAATATCTTAGGGAGGCATTGCATTTCATCACATCAGATGAACTCATGCCAATTTTTTTTTAAAGCTTTGAGGACAGATTGACCTCTTCCAACATCTATTTTTTAATTAACTTATCAGAAGGCTCTTTCATTAAACATAACTCCAAAATGAAACTCATGAACAGAAATTGTGGAACTACATATTTAATATACATTTAATGGGATTCAATTATAGAGCACAACAAGATTTTGTTTCTGGAGTTCCATGTGGAAAATAACATCTCACTATGTATGTTCCACTCTAGTAATAAGGGTTATCAACACATAACACATCTGTGTGTACGTTTAAACAGGATACTGGCAGGCAACTGGATAGAAAATACTACTTTTATGAAAAACAAAACCAGTTCTTATTCACTCTGCCTTTGCCTGATTTTTAAGAATACAAAAACTTAACAAAACTAAAAACTAGAGACCCTAGTTCATGAAGCATCCTGAGGCAGAGTGGGAGGAGAAAAAGAAGGAAGTGATACTTTTAGACACTTTTATTCATATGTGAATAAATAAATATTTCAAACCAAATCCAGCTGTTTGATTTTTTTTTCAAGTTACTTTTCAGTGACTTGCTTTCATACAAGAAACCAGGCTTCGTGAATTACACTTAGAGCATCTGGGTCCTTTCCCTGCAAAGGCTGGGCTACAAATAAACGCTATAGTCATTACATTTTTTAGTCCAAGATGTAATAAAGACAGAGACAACGATAATAAGGCCTGTGAATCTAATTGGTGGAGAACCATCTTGTATTCATTATCTTGTATTTTCAAATGACCTCCAGTTTATCATCATCTTTATAAAAATAATACAAAAGAACACATAAAGTACTCCAATTTAGCTGTTGATGTAATGGGTGCTATACAAAGAAGTTTGAATTTAGAAAATACAGACAGATTTAACACAAACCATATGTAATCCAAGGTTCAGAAAAGCAATTTGAACTGGGAAATTTTGATCCACATTTCGAATTTACAAATCTTCATTCACTGCTACCAGTGTTGACTCTTCTCCATTTTCAATCCAATTTATACTGATTTATTCTATGCTTGGGATAAAAATACTTTCAAACTGAAGCCCTTAGTATTAACAAAACATAAAAGATAAACTGTTATTATTTTAGTCTTTTAAAAATTGTTCTTTTATGTCATTCCAGAGGGATGTTTTTAATGAGAATAAGCCCAACTTTTTATTTCTCTCCCCAATCTGAATTCCTCCCTAGCTAAATTCTTTCTGATCTGTGTCATCCTTGTTCAGTATTTGTTATACCCTCTCTAGAGAGGTATCATCAAGCACTAAAAATGGCATTAAATCCAAGGGCTTAAAAAATATTTTCTACAACATAAGACTGATTTTTATTATTATTGTTACTGTTTTGCATTTTATTTATTTTTTTATAAACCTTATCTATAATTTAGGCTGATGAATCCCAGTACAAAGACTATTTTATGTCATTCACAATTTTAAACTCAGGGTTATTAGCCAAGTTTGCATCTGGGTCAATTCCCGGGATTCTGTTTGCGTAGATACGTCAATATTGGTATGTGGTAACAGACAGGAGGCTTGTGGGGCATTAGCCAACACTGTAGTTCCCTAAATTTGAATATCTGGGGGAAGGAGTTACAGACTTTCTAATGTGACCTTTGGGAGACAACTTCTAGGGAGGACAGGAGCTCTGCCTGTGCACCGGGGAAGACAGTTTCTGTGTTGGGCCTTGGAAAAAAGCAACTAGGAATGGGATCCTGCATAATATTACACACATTCGTAGTTCACTAATACAATTCTTGGCAGCTTTTATCATTTTTGCTGTGAATCCTTGTCAATTTTCTACTACACATTGTGGTAGTCTTTGTGTTGCACTGTTCCAAACATGGTTATTTAGTGACCTCCCATATATACAAATTGCTCAGCTAACCAGAGTACAGAGGACCCCATGATGAAAAAACACTCATCAGTCCTTCAAGTCTGAAGCCCAGCATCTCTGTCTGTGGGAATTTCATATGAGAGGCCTTAGAGTAGTCCATGGCGATATAAGGACTTGAGAGAACTGTGTGGCATTGTAACTGCCCCTAAAGGGCTTAGTAGAGAACCTGTTGAGAGCCAGCCTAGAGGGTGTTGTTAGAAGTTTAATGCTTCCTTTACCTATAGAGGGAATCCAGAAGTTTTATTGAGAAGATGTTTGGGATTGAAGTCCTTTAAAGTTGAAACTTTCAGAATTTGATGAGATTCCAGGGGAATAGAAGTCTGGAGCTGCATTCGCCAGCAGGAGGATCTCCTGGGAGGTGTTGCTGTTGGTGAGGACCCAGGCCAATAGGGGTGACTACTGGAAGCTGTTGCTATGGAGACCCATGCTAACCACAGTTAGAAATGGCAACCAGTGGAAATTGCCATTGCCAGGAGCAACAGCCAAGAGGCTCTACTGGGAGATGTTGACTAGAAGCACCACTGGGTGTGTCTAATAGAGAGCTGGGTCTGGGGGACATCCAGTGGAAGAGTTTTTTGGGTGTTTGTTTGTTTTTGGTTCTGTTTAAACATGGTTAGGTGAATCATCTTTGATTTTGAGAAAAAGAGAAAGATCTTCCATGCTATGAGAGCATCATAATTATTACCCTCCATGCTATGAGAGCATCATAATTTCCCTCAAAACCAGCTTTCCCATGTGATCCTGCATTTCTATTAATAGCAATATTAATCTACTTGTTACCCAGGTGGCAACGCTCTATTATCATTCAATCCTCTACTTCCCTTCCACCCACCTTCAAATATTTTAACTTCAATTTAGAAATTCATTTATATACAAAGTAGTCCCAAACCCGATCATGCCCTCCCCCCACTCCCCCAACACAAACACACACACACATACTTTTGGGAGTTTTACTTCCAGGAGCTCTAAGAGGTCCTGACAGTGACCCCTCTCACTTCTGGCAGGGGGAGGGGGAAAGTCACCATTCTGAAGCATGTCAGAAGCTCTGTCCTTAACAATGCCTGCCCTCAGAAGAAACTATTTTACCAGAGCCTAACCTATTTAAAGTGGGTTTCATGTAGACAACAGATAGTTGGGTCTTGTTTTTTAATCTACTCTGAAAATCTCTGTCTTTTAATTGGTGTGCTTAGATCACTGGTGTTTGAAGTGGTTATTGATATAGTTGGTTAATATCTACCATATTTGCTACTGTTTTCTATTTGCTGCCCCTGTTCTTTGTTCCTGTTTTTGTCTTCCATACTTTTTTTGTCTTTTGTGGTATTAATTGAGCATTTTATATGATTCCATTTTCCTTCCTTTCTTAGCATATCAATTATATATTTTAAAACTTTTTTTTAGCCTAAAATTTGCAATATACATTGACAATTAATCTAAGTCCACTTTCTAAGACCACTATACTGTTTTATGGGTAATGCGAGTACCTTAAAATAACAAAATATTTCTAATTCTTCCCTCCTGTCCTTTGTATCATTGCTGTCATTCATTCACTTATAAACATACATTAAGTATACACAACTGCTCTAAAAAATAAAGTGTACTAATTAAAAAAAAAAAAGTCATTCCAAGCTGTGATACCAACAAGGCAGCTGGCAGGAAGAAAAGCAAAATGTCTCTGGACGAATACATCCTTAACCCATATCCCAAAGGAAAGTGATCCATATCCCTCCTTTCTCTTCTACATCTAGTTGCTGAGGGTTGGAGGGAGGTACTAGAGACCTAACATAAGCAGGTTTATCTTACGTATCCAGTCACTTGTCAGTGGGAAGGTATCCCTGCTTTCACTTGAGAGGACCTGGCTGCCGTTAATGGCTTCCATTGATGAGACTCTGCATAAGTGTTGGGCCTAGTTTCCTTGGGTCGGTGTTCAACTTTATTCTAGCTGTTTCTATCATGAGAAACCCCTCATAGAGGGAGAGTTATGCTTCTCTTTAGCCCCACTATCTACCCAGACAGCCCACCTCTCCCTAAGTGTGGCTTCCTACAGGGGCCACGCAGTCTCTGGATGGTTCTGTCACTTGCATCCTTCCTTTAGCCTCTCACATGCCTCAGTGAGCAATAGAAACTGCTGAGGTCTTCTTTTCTTTCTCTCAGAAGGCTTCATAAAACTGAGGTTGACTTGAGGTTTCCCCCATCTTATTCCCAGGCACCTAGGTCCCTTCTCACCCTGATGGTGGAAATTGCTACTGTAATCCATCCTATCTTTAGAAATTTCTAGACAAGGGCTGGCCCCGTGGCACACTCGGGAGAGTGCAGCACTGGGAGCACAGCGACGCTCCCGCCGCGGGTTCGGATCCTATATAGAACTGGCCGGTGTGCTCACTGGCTGAGCGCGGTGTGGGCGACACCAAGCCAAGGGTTGCGATCCCCTTGCCGGTCACGAAAAAAGACAAAAAAAAAAAATTTCTAGACAAGAAGCAGACACTTATCTCTGTTCACGTATTCATATGCTCCAAATGCAGAAAAGCTCCTCTAGACCATCTCCAACTTTCTATTTCCATAATTCTTATTACAGGTTTCACTATTTTTGACTGCAATATTTGTATGAGTCTGCTAATTAGTTTTCCTGTTTCACCCCAATTCTCCTTCTTAATGGCTGCCAACAGATTAATATCTGTGGCATATGTTCGTTGCTAAAAAAATAATGCTTTGGCTCCTTAATTACTATCAAGGTAAATATTATCTTTTCAGTATGGTATTCAAGACCTTTTACAAAATGGCCTCAAAGGACTTACAATAATCTCAAATTACTCTGGAACATATGCCAAAACCAAACTGGACTTACTCATATTTCCCAAATAGTTTCCACATTTTACCACCATTCAGTCTAGTCCCTAAGACTGAAAAATTCTTATGTGTATAATTCTTCACATAATGTGTATGTGTGTGTGTGCACAGTCATACAGTAGTCCCCCCTTATCTGCGGTTTTGCTTTCCATGGTTTCAGTCAACCACAGTCCGTAATATTAATTGGAAAATTACAGAAAAAAACAATTCACTAATTTTAAATTGTGCACCGTTCTGAGTAGCGTGATGAAATTTCATGTCATCCTGCTCCATCCAGCTGGGGGTGTGACTCATCCCTTTGTCCAGCGTCTCCACGCTGTAGACACTCCCTGCCCATTAGTCACTCAGGAGCCGGCTGGGTTATCAGATGGACTGTGGCAGTATTGCACACAGTGCATGCGTTCAAGTAACCCTTATGCTACTAAATTGTTTTATTTTATTATTAGTTATTGTCAATCTCTTACTGTGATTATTTATAAATTAAACTTTATCATAGGTATGTATAGAAAGAAACATAGTATATAAGGGATTTGGTACTATCCGTGGTTTCAGGCATCCACTGGGGGTCTTGGAATGTATCCCCCCATGGATAAAGGGGAACTACTATATATACATTTAAGTATAAATCAGCCTTATCCACCCCTTAAAGCCCTTCCCAGAAGCTACTTCCATAAGTGCTTGAATCCTTTCCTGAATCCCCTAACCTGCTAGCAGCCCTCTTTCCTTTAAACTGCTATAGCAAATACTGTTTATAAGTTTATTACATCACTTATATCAGTTTTACCCACATTCTAGTTTTTTGATGTCCAGGGTAGCAAGTAGACAAATGTGACTATGAAACTTAAATGAATTAAAATTAAATAAAATGTATAATAATTCAGCTTCCCTGTCACTCTCGCAATAAGAGGAAACTTCAAAAAGTGTGTGAAAAAATGAAATTAAAAGATTAAAAATTAAAAACAGAAACTTTATTTTTTAACATAAGCTTTATCAAGGTCAAGACACTTTCGTAAGTGTTGATACCAGCCATTTAGTCTATGCCTAAAGAACTGAGGGTCCTGGGAAGTTAACCATGTCAATACAGTCTTTTTCACATTATTAAGTGAAGAAAAATGGGTGCCTTTTAAAGATTTTTTAAGATTAGAAAACAAAAAGTGAGAAGAAGCTAAAGCAGGACTGTAAGTTGGATGCCTAATGATTTTCTATCAAAACTCTCACAAAATTGCCCTTGTTTGATGAGAGGAATGAGCAGCAGCATTGCTGTGGTAGAGAAGGATGCTCTGATGAAGGTTTCCCAGGCATTTTTCTGCTAAAGCTTTGGCTAACTTTCTCAGAACATTCTCATAATAAGTAGATGTTATAGTTCTTTGGCCTTCCAGAAAGTCAAGTAAAATGCCTTGAGCATCCCAAAAAACTTGTTGCCCTGAGGACCTTTGCTCTTGACCAGCCCACATTTGCTTTGACTGGACCACTTCCATCTCTAGGTAGCCATGGCTTTGATTGTATTTTGTCTTCAGGATCATACTAGTAAAGCCATGTCTCATCTCCTGTTACACTTCTTCGAAGCCATGTTTCAGGATCTTGATCCCACTTGTTTTCCCTTCGAAAGCTCTGCTCTTATCTGCAGCTGATCTGGGTGCAACAGTTTTGGCACCCTTTGAGTGGAAAATTTGCAGACTGTAATTTTTCAGTCAAAATTGTGTAAACTGAACCAATTGAGATGTCTATGGTGTTGGCTATTGTCTCTGCTGTTAATCATTAGTCTTCTTCAATTAGCACACCAACAAGATTAATTTTTTCTTGCAAATTGTTGTGGACGGTCTGCAGCTACGGGTTTCATTTTCAGTATCATCTCATCCCTTCTTAAAACGAGTTACCCATTTGTAAACTGTTGGTTTCTTTTGGGCATCGTCCCTATAAACTTTTCATAAAGCATCAATGATTTCACCATTCTTCCACCCAACCTTCACCGTCAATTTGATGTTTGTTCTCGCTTTGATTTTAGCAGAATTCATGTCATCGTGATAGGGGCTCTTTTCAAACTGACATCTTATCCTTAGTGCCTCAAACTAGATAATGTTCAGACATGTCAGAAAAAATTAGTATGAGTTTATTTCGGTACAAAAAATTTTGAAGTGCATGTATTGTTTTTTCTTAATACACATTTTTTAAGAACTTCTTGAAAACCTCTCATATTTTAAACACTCAGTAGCAACATGTGGCTAGTGGCTTTCATATTGAACAGTACAGATACAGAATATTTTCAGCATCACAGAAAGTTATACTTGAAAACATTGTTCCAGTAGTTTATGAATGTACTTTATTCTTCTCTCTTGCAGCTCCACAGTTCTTAAGCTCAGAAACTCATCTTGAACATCTATATAGGTTATTTAATTATACTAACATATGAATATATGGGTAGTCTCTTAAAAATAAATTAACCTATCAGGTCCAATGCTATTAGTAGATAATTTAAATAATTCAAATACCATTTTAAAGAATTGATATTTTGCATTTAAGTCCCAAAGCCAGAAATGCAAGACAAAGCAATCAGGCATAGAATATGTAAATAGCTTATGGAATGGACTGAATACAATAGAATATAGATAGGTAATAGTTTTGTTTCTCACCCATCCCCAACCTCTAGCCATTAAACATGTTTTGATAGATCTGCCAATCCAATTTCTTGACAATATTTTGGGCAGATTCCATAGCTATTGGATTATTTTTGGCTAATACAATATTTTCATATTCAACTATTTTTAAAAGTCTGGCCTAATCTAAATCAAAACTTTAATCTTCCATTAATTTAAATATTGTGTCCTCCCTCAGTTTAGGGAAGCGAGGAAGGAAGGTTGCAGGGGACTAATCTTCTCTTTCACTCTCCTTGCTCTACCTCATTTTGACTCATCATTAATTCATAGCTTCAAATTTAACTGATACCAAGGCGTGTCGGGTCTGCCGCCGGCGGCCAACCCGTACAGCCCTAGCCTCGTTCCTTCTGGCGAGCGAGCAAACAGGCCCGGATTCCTCTTTCCCTCCTGTCCCCTTTGGAAGGAGACGGGGGAAGAGAGCCGTGAAGAGAAGTGAGCACACCGCCGGCCCCCCAAACAGCCCAGGTAAAAGGACACTCAGACGCGGCGGGGGTTCTGTCCGGCAGTTCCGTTTATTATCACACAAGCACTTGCTTTTATAGGCAGATAGGGAGGGGAGGTTTTAACATTCAGCGTAAAGGTCAAGGGCATGTATCCTGTCTCAATGCCTTTCAGGAGCGCAGAAGCACGTATTTGGCCAATAAGGGTTTAGGCAAGGATCCCGCAGACACTCCCACCCTACTTCCTCTGGCGCGGGTCTTAGGCTGCCAAATTAATACGCCCTTGTGGGCCCATAATGGCGCCGCTTGTAATGTCACTTAAGGTGGCGTTAGTTTTTAAGGCCCAACAAAGGCGCACTCAATCATTCGCTTATTAGTAATTACCATGGTGGACGACTCACTGTGTTAGGTACTCGGGGAGATGCACAGGTTAGTAACATGTAGTTTGTGCTCTCGCAAACCTTTCAACATGTACAGTAGAAATACTTCCCTTCAAATAACCATGAAATAAGGTAGAACAAGGTAAATATCCTGAAAGTTGTATGGGGGAAAAACCCTACAGGAGGGTAAAAGAATGGAAATTCACTTTCACCTGAGACTGTATGACAAAGGGACCATTTGAGCTGGGATGTGTAGGAAAGACAGAATGTCAAAGGGCATGTATTTTTTAATTTCATCTCAGTATCAGATAAATTGTGTACATTATGATTCAGCATTACATCAATTTATATCCACTGGACTTCTTTGAGATGCAAATGTCAAAAGTAAATCTAACCTGGCTTAAGCAAGAAGGGAATTTATTGGGAAAAAGGGAATTTAACAGGTAAGTCCTGGAGTGCACTGGCTTCAGACAGGATAAAGGAACTCAAAATATATCACCAGGATTTCATCCTCTCCATCTCTCTACAGAACTCTTCTTTCTCCCTATGTTAACTTCAGCCCTAGACAGGCTTTCCCAATGTGTCCACCAGCACTCCTAGGGCTACACTGCTAGGGCTATACTCCCAGGGCTTAGAACCAATAAGGAAAGCTACAGTCTTTGTCTCAGAAGTCCAGAAAAAATTTTTGAGCTCTCGTGGATTAGACAAGCTGGAGTCAAAGCTCACCCCTAAACCAATGGCTCATGCCAGTGGGAGGGAATGTGTAGACTGAGTTAGCCCAGGCAAACCTTGGAGCCCATGGAGTCAGCTTTACCCAAATCACATGGGCTGAAAGTTGGGGAATAATGAGTCCACCAGAGCATGGATTGGCAAACTTTTCCTGTAAAGGGTGTCCCATAATACATATTTTAGCCTTTATGATCATACAGTCTCTGTCCATTCAACTCTGACATTGTAGCTCAAAAGCAGCCGTGGACACTACATCAACAAATGGACATAGCTGTGTACCAATAAAACTTTATTTACAAAATCAGAAGGCAAGCAGATTTGGCTTACAGGCCAAAGTTTGCCAACCATGCACTAGAGAAAAATTGGGTAGTTAATCAGAATGAAAATTAGACAATAAAAACAAAAATAAACAATTGTTCACTGCATGCATAGTACAAGACAAATATGCCCGGTTCTCTAGGTCTTTAGCCTTTGTCCCTACGTTTTTTTTTTTGTTTTTTTTTAGCAGCTGGCCAGTATGGGGATCTGGACTACTGATCTTGGTGTTATAACACTGTGATTTAACCAACTGAGCTAACGGGCCAGCCCCATTCTCCCTCTTTATAATGAGAACCATACAGGTGACTTTTATGGGGCTCTTTTTCTTCCAACATTCACCTGGTCTACTGAGTGTCCAGGTGGCTCTTGCAAATGCTTGCCAGGAGTAAAGACAGCAGCCTTTATGGTAGCATGCCTGTGAGTAGTAGCAATCCAGCAGCACATAATCTGCTTCTAGATACAACACTTTCATATGCTAAAATATATCATGTTTCCCCCTGAAAAATAATCTACTTCTTCTCCAGTCTTTCCCATGCCAGGTAACAGCAACAGAGTTTACCCAGTCATTTAGGCCAAAAGCTGAGGTGACATCATTGATCTTCTCTGTTCACATCCCACAGCCATCTTGCCAGCAAGTCCTACATCCAAAATACATGCTGAATCTGACCTCTTCTCCCTACCTCCACCAGCACAGCTCCAGTTCGTGTCACCATGTCCCTCTCTCCTGGATTTCTTCAACAGCCTCCCACAGTCTTCCCCCTTCCCCTTGCTCCTCTGCTCTTCTTTCTCTATTCAGTAGCCAGAGTAATCTTTCTAAAATATAAATCCTCCCGTGGCTCCTAATTATGTTTAGAACAAAATCTAAAGGCCCCTATGAGTTAAACTTCCTCGGCCCTCTCAGTATCATCTCCTAACATCTCCCCTTTTTAACTCCATCTCAGCAACATTGCATTTTGACCATTCCTTGGGTGCTGTAAGCTCAGCCTTGCCTCAAGGCTTTTGGACTTTCTATGCCTTCTACCTAGGCAGATCTTTTCCTAAGAATTTCCAAGACTGTTAAATCCAAGAGAACAGGATATTGTTTTACTTGTTCTCCACTATTTCTGCAGGGTATAGAACAGTGCTTGATATGTAGTAGGCAATCAATAAATATTTTCTGGATGAATGAACAATACCTATTAGTTAGGACAAATGAGGGCATACACAGATAATGGGATAATGCAGAAATGTTTAGAATAATGCAAAGTTTCAAAAGAAAGCCAATCTCTCTGTTGGTTTCATTGCCTGGTCATATGGCTACACTACGAAAATTTAAAAGTAACATTCAATCAATAAATAAAAATAAACCAGAAATACCAATGACAAAAAATCTTAGCCATTGCTACTTTGTTATAATTAATGAAAGTCGTGTTCTGAATCAAAGTACTTCATTTTTCTAGAGCTCAGAGAAGAAAGAACGGATTCACACCACGTAGAAATAAGTAGTGTGCTAAATTAAGCCACGGAGAAATGAGTCGATTTGTTTAATGCTGATTTTCCATGAAGTGCAGAAAATACCTTGCAAAGAATTCCTAATACTAGCGAAATTGGCAACAAAAATATTTCACATTTGTAGTTGAGAAATGCAAAATGCCTATGTCAGTAAATCCCAGAAGGTGTCATTAGGGACGAATAAGTAACTTTATTGGCCACTCAAATAGCTCCATGACTTCACTCCCAGCATCCTGACATGGAACCTTGGGGCAGTATGACATGGGCAGCACCAGGATTAACTTTATGTTAACTCTAATTCTATAGTTTGTTACTATAAACTATGCACAACACTACTCTGGGAAAGTGGAACATGCTAGTTTTCTTTACTGCCGATTACTGCAAAAATCCTCTTTTTCAAATTAGACCAATAAAAGAAAGATGAATAACCCTCTTGGCTGGAGGAGTTCCCTCTGAACACCTATATTAATCAGCTTTTCTGTAGTAACAAACAACCCCCAGATCTCAGTGGCTTGTAACAGCAAATATTTATTTCTCACACCATTACACATTAGCAGCTGTGCCTCTGTTGCTGTGGCTTTGCTCCATGTGTCTCTCGTTCCAGGAATCGGGCCGAAAGAGTAGTCCCTATGTGGGGCAAAACACCATTCTTGAGACAGAGGGGAAAGAGCAAGAGGCCTAATCACATGATTACCCCTGATGTTGCCTCTTGGATGTGGCGTTGTTACATGTCCGTCCATGGGCTGAAGCATGTCACACAGCCAACCTTACACGGTGCAGGGAGTGTGTTCTGCCAAAGCGGGGCTCGGCGAGTAACATGGCAATGGGGGGTAATGCAGGATTGTCTTACAGGGAAGGAAACGAATCGTTAGAAGCAGTAATGCAATCTGTCACAAGACCAAATTCGTGCAATTGTCTTAAGTATATCCTTCCCTAATAAACTGTTCTTACTTTTATAAGGTTTGAGGCTCTGAAGCCTCCTGCAGCTTTTTAACTTCTGAGTTAAGTCCTTGATCCTGAGTTCAAGTCTCTTCCTCTGTTTAAATCTATTCTCCATGGCGTACAAAGATTTAACCCATCTTCTCTTTTCTAGATCATACTACCAACCTACTAGGTGACATCTTCTTTAATCCTCCCAGGAATTTCTACATTTTAAAATAAATGGAAGGACTTAGAGGCTGATAAAGTTGCCAAAATTCTCACTGCTAGAAATTGTATGTCCAGTGATATTCTCCTAACTCTTTCCAACACATCACGCTGCCCACACACCACACTGTATGGAATTGCCCTACCAGGAAAGGGAAAGGCAGGAATAGGCTGGGCAGAATGGGGTTTTCAGAGTCATTTTTAGGCCTTGGTAGGCCCTGATTCTCTTACTACAGAGGTTCCACTCTTCATGATATAAAACATATCAAAACAAACTCTCATCCCAGATTAAATATAATTTTTGGCTGTAAATTTTTTGAAAGGATGTTTATAATTTTGCTTTTCAAATTACTTGGCTGCAAGTAGCCTCTGATTTATGCTATCACCATGATTTGCGAGCTATCACCATGTATACTTAGGAATTCTTTCAAAGTAAGAAATTCCAACTTACAAAATTATTTTCAAATGAAATGAAATTTGTATGAATACTAAATTTACAATATGGTTGACATAGTATTATATTTCTAAATTTTAATTGAACATTTATTACCTTCAATTTCCCAGTTTTCTTATTTTGAGTCTATACATATTTTTTCAGGACTCAAGACATTTTTGTGGGCCTCTGAAAAGCTCATAGGCTACAGAGTCTGTGTGTATACTACCCAATGGATAAAATAGCCTTGCAGATGCTTTATCCCAGAACTATTCTGGGTGAGGAAAAACATTCTCAAAACATGGAGCTCAGAAATAGAGCCTTGAGAAGAAACTGAAATAAAAAGTCAGGAATTATCCAAAGGTCAAAGAATAGAATATACATGTGAGATAGCAAGATAAAAGCTAGCAACTTGAGATTACCTCAAAAGCACAGGCAACAAAAGAAAAAATAAAGAAATGGGATTATATCAAACTAAAAAGCTTGCACAGCAAAGGAAACAATCAACAGAGTGAAAAGACAACCTACAGAATGGGGGAAAAAACTTGCAAACTATGCACCTGACAAGGGATTAATATCCAAAATATACAAAGAACTCAAATAACTCAATAATAAGAAAACAAGTAATCAATTAAAAAATGGGCAAAGGAACTGAATAAACATTTCTCAAATGAAGATACACAAATGGCCAACAGACACATGAAAAAATGCTCAACATCACTCAGCATCCGGGAAATGCAAATCAAAATCACATTGGGGTCATCTCACCCCAACTATACTGGCTATTATCAAAAAGACAGAGAATAACAAATGCTGGCGAGGATGTGGAGAAAAGGGAACCCTCCTACACAGTTAGTGGGACTGTAAATCAGTACAGCCATTATGGAAAACAGTATGGAGGTTCCTCAAACAACTACAGGTAGATCTTCCATATGATCCACCAGTTCCACTGTTGGGCATATGCCCAAAGGAATGGAAATCATCATGTCAAAGGGATACCTGCACTCCCATGTTTATCACAGCTCTATTTGCAATAGTAAAGAGTTGGAACCGACATAAATGTCCATTGACAGAAGACTGGATAAGGAAAATGTGGTATATATACTCAATGGAATACTACTCTGCAATATAAAAAAAGAAATTCTGTCATTTCCAGCAACATGGATGAACTTAGAGAAAATCATGTTAAGTGAAATAAGCCAGGCACAAGAAAGAGAAAGACCACATACCACATGTCCTCACTCATTAGTGGGAGGAGAGGGAGAGAGAGAGAGAAAGAATCATAACACATTAAACTTTCAAAAGAAAAAAAGGAACAGAACTGTGGTTATTACAAGTGGGAAAGGGGGAGGAGAAGGGGGTTGGTGAGAAACTAGTTAAGGGTCACAAAGATTGATTGCAATTTGTATACGTGAGTATACTAATTATCCTGATTTGATCACCACATATTGTACACATGTATTGATATTTGATTCTGTAATCCACAAATACATATAATCAATTACCTTTCAATTAAAAAAAATAAATAAAACTGAGGAATAGGAGTGAAGGAGAGGAAGGGTGTAAGGGGTGTTTAAGTGACAAGATGCAGGCATGAGCACCCCTGTGGCCTCATGGAGGTGGGACCTGTTGAAGAGATGGCTTTTAAGTACAACACATTTTTATAGTGATCTACACCCCAAAATGTGCCTTTCACTTTCTGGCTCCAAATGACTGCTCTCCTAGACTCCAGAACTCCTGTGCTGACACCATTCTTACCCTCTCCAGTTCTCCCACAGGTCTCACTTGCTCCCGTTCCAGGCTCCTTCCATGAGGCACTTCCTTCCCTGAGTGCCAGCCCAACAGTTCATCCCTTGGACACTTGGCTGTCTTGGACACTGAACTTTCAGTGAAGAGTCTTTGAGTCTCATCTCAGAGAAGCCTACATCTTTTCTGATGTGTTTCTCTCTTCTTGATTTGATTTATCTAAAGCAAATTATCTGTCCAGTTGTGGAGGCAGATTCCTTCCTTAAGTGAAAACATAGTTCTCCCAAGATTCAAAATGATTTTCACATCCTACTCTCTCTCCTTTATACTTTCACTTGTAACTCTGTTACTCTTAAAGTCATGTGACCTCAATGATTAAAGGATTTCTCTGACTGTGATGCAGCATCTCAGTCCTCTAACTTTTCCCATTCCCATTGAATTCATGTTTCCAGTCTGAAGACCACGAGGTTTCCATTTGATTTTGGAGCAGAGACCATTGTTAAACCATCAGGAAAGTTGTTTCCATGGGTTCTAATGATAAAATCAGATGTCTCTTCATCCACTCTCAGAAAGAGAACTTCAGGAATCTAATTACAGTTTCAATTTTTTAATAAAAATATTTTTTCACTTTTATTATGCCTTAATTAAAGAGGACCAAGATTATAAGCCTGACCTCCAGGCCTAATCCCGTCCCTTATTCATCATGGAACATGAAGATAAGACACTTTCTCAAGTGATCTCTGCTCACAGAGCTATTAAGGAGCAGTTTACTCATGGTAAAATCTCTTCTGGAGAGAAGCATCACCAGAGGAGACATGGTGGCCTGGCCCAATTTTGGGCAGATTTGGAAGGAGGCTGAGACACTCAAGCAGAGCAGGTAATAAAAGAAGCTGACAGAAGAGGAGATCTGGAGCTGAGGGTGCTGGACACCCCAACATGCCAGGCCAGGCATTAGGTGACACACATTTGTACTGAACAGCACTGCTCTGTTACACATTGCTGTGGATATCCATCTAGATTGTTTAATAAATATTATTTGTAATGGTTAAGTACAATATGAACTATTCAGTAACGATTTTTTCCACTTAATATGTCAAGAACATCTTGCCATATTAATAGATATTCATCTACAACTTTATAGGGACTAAAATAAATGACAGATCCTCGTTTGCTAGGATGAATTTATTGCTGAGAAAATTATCTGTGCTTGATCTCCAATGCTTAGTTAGACTTCCTCCTGAAATACTGAGGGCAGAGAGCAAACAGGTGGGGAGGCCTAGAACATTCAATGAGATGTGTTTTCAAGAATCTGAGTAGGGGCTTGGCTGAAAGTGTTTACAAGCTCAGTCTTTCATATTACACTTGCTTTAGTTGCAGTAACAATAACAGACAATAATCTGTCAATAGCGTCTGTGGGTTATTCTCATACAGCTTTATGATTAAGCAATAAATAGTATTTTTAGGAGGTGACCGTATAGTTGACAAATCAAGAAGTAGCCTCAGACTGCCTCTAAGCAACCAGAACAAAACAGATTGATGAGACTTGGTGCATTTGAAGTCTTATAAGAGAACAGGGAGTAATAAAGTCTGAAAATAGATTTTCTTATATGAAACTTTTCCCTTAAATGTCAACTTTTGAAGTTCAACTCAAATATAGCAAATCTAGACTTCTCATAATTAAGGAATTATTATTTTGTACATATGCCTACATATGCTGGCATAGAAAAGCTTAATTATTTCACAAATTTCCAGATTCCAAAAGAATAGTTAATGGCACCAATACTCCTTGCACAGTGAAAATTGTCCAAAGACAATATTCACTGTTAACACTACTCCTCAGAGAGCAGCATGGTACTATGAAAAAGTCATGGGTTTCTAGTGTCTCAAAGACCTACATTTGAACACTGGATCCACATTTACTGGTGGTGTCACCTTAGAATGTAATTTAATTTTACTAAACCTAGTTTTCCCATCTGTAAAAGGAAGCAATAATAAATGCCTTGTACATCAATGTGAATATCAAATTCAGTATTTCATTCAACGGATTTTTAAAACAAATACTATGTACTAAATACACAGTAGGTGATACATAATAAGCACTCAGTAAATATTCTTTTTTTTCTCCCACTTTATGTTACTTAAACACCTAACATGGTTACATTAGAGAATACACAGGTAAAAGATCAGGAATTGGAAGAAAATAGAAAACACGATACCCTTCCACAACAGACTAATAGGATTATATATGATTTGGGGCTTTCTTTCTCATTTTAGTTGCACATAATGATTTAGTTTTAAAAGACATTTTAATGGGAGTCCACTGCAAGATAGTCATTTGCTCTTTCTTTTATATTACACTGACATCTTGTGGTCATCTCTGAAGGCATCTCTGGAAATCGACAATTCTTGAATAATTTACAGGGGAGGGATAGGTCGTAAAAGAGAGACACTGGAGGGCCGGCCCGGTGGCGCACTGGATAGTGCGCCGCTTGGGAAGCGCGGCGGCGCTCCCGTCCGACTGGCTCCCGCTCACTGGCTGAGCGAGGCGTGGGAGCAACGCCGAGGCTTGCAATCCCGTTGCCAGTCCCCGGTCCGGTACGGGGGCAACACTGAGGGTTGCGATCCGTTGCCGGACACGGAAAAAAAAAAAAAAAAAAAAAAAAAAAAAAAAAAGAGACACTGGAGCTGCAAAACAGTGCAGCTTTATGGAAAATGGTATGGAATTTCCTCAAACAATTACAGATAGATCTACCGTGTGACCCAGCTATTCCACTGCTGGGAATATACCCAGATAAATGGAAATCATCATGCCGAAGGGATACCTGTACTCCAATGTTTATTGCAGCACTATTTACAATAGCCAAGAGTTGGAACCAGCCCAAATGTCTATCATCAGATGAGTGGATAAGAAAACTGTGGTATATTGGGCCGGCCCGGTGGCGCACTGGAGAAATGCGCCACTTGGGACGGCGCTCCCGCCGAGGGTTCAGATCCCATGTGGAGACCGGTTTCCGCTCACTGGCTGAGCGTGGTGCGGGTGCAACACCGAGGGTTGCGATCCCGTTGCTGGTCTCCGGTACGGGCGCAACATCGAGGGTTGCGATCCCATTACCAGTCAGTAAAAAAGACAAAAAGAAAAAAAAAAAAAGAAAACTGTGGTATATCTACACAATGGAATTCTACTCTGCTATAAAAAAGAATGAAATACTGCCATTTGCAATAACATGGGTGGACTTAGAGAAAATTATATTAAGTGAAACAAGTCAGGCACAGAAAGAGAAATACCACATGTTCTCACTTACTTGTGGGAGCTAAAAATAAATAAATAAATAAACACACAAACAAACAAAGGGTGGGGAGAAGAAGACACAACAATCACAACAATTCCTTGAACTTTCTAAGACAAGAGAACAGATATGATGTAGGGGGGGAGGGGAGAGAGGGAAGGGGAAAAAGGAATGGGCAAAGGGTCATGAAAATTGACTACAATGCATATTGAGAAGTTAAAATAAAAAATTGAAAAAATAAAATAAAAAAAGAGATGTCACCTCTCCCACAGGGTGACAGAGATGTAAAAAGGATTACTCAAAGCCCATTTCTTCTGAGCAGTGAGAAGCCTCAAAGGGGTTAATTTCCATGAACCCTCAAGAGAGAGGCATTCCTTGGAAAATTAACAATGAACTGGGGTCTTCTCTCAGTATTTATTCTCCAGACCAGAAAATTACAGAAAAGGAACATAGGTGGTTACAAAAAGAACAATAAGATAATTTTCATGGCAACAGTCATTAGGTTTAGTTGCACCAAGGATATCTGCCCTTGGACCCAGCAATTTTGCTGTGTTACAATTCTTTATCTACAACAGAGACTTTAGCCTGGGGAAAGTTTCCTGTCTTTTGCAAGCTTAACATTTCTATGTGTAATTTTAAAAAGTTAGGTTATACCTGAAACTACAGGGCTTTAGAAGCTAGGCCCTGTGAAATATATTTGTTATATAAATGTTAGTACACTCCACAAAGAGAGAGAGAGAGAGACTGGATTCTTTTAATAAAGGCTATTGGACTTACAGAGATTACACAGAAAAATAAAGTGACCATATTTGTACACTAAAAATTAGTGATATGGGTCAGTCCTCTAATATAATATTTGTTTCTGCCATAGAGTCAGGCAGGACTCAGTCCTCTGTATCTGTATCTATAATGAGTCCAAATAACCAGAGGAGAAGCTGTCACGGGTCCCATTCTGTTGTTGTAGATGTCTGGATGCTAAGGACTGCTTGAATGACCTTAGGTATTAAGCATTTGCTGGATGGATTTCTGTCTCTTGGCTGTGGATAAACTGGACATTCTCTCACCATAAACCTAAAAATTCTGGGTAACATAGCCAGCATTCTTTAAAATGCATTGTTGAGCTCTCAAGAAAAAAAAGGGGAATTCTACAGAGCCTTCAAAATAACAGGAAATTCAACTATAGCTATGAGTGCCAAATAACACTGATGCTACCCACAGAGGGAAGAGGGTTTCCAGTCCCAGTAACCAAGAGTCTAGGATCTTAGCACCCACATGAGAACAGACTATGAAATCCTGAACCTAGCAGATAGAGATGAAACTATGACAACCACCCCATGGCCATCCCTCCAATAAAGCCAGAACACTTACCAAACCAAACTCTAACTGAAAGGCTGGACTTGAAAAAAATCTACCCATTAGCACAAGGAGAAATGATCTGGTCTGCCAGGATAGGAAAAAAAAAATCTCCCCTGGCATTTATAGTCATGGAGCTCCCCACAAAGCAGTTTGAAGTTTGAAACAGTACCACCTGCATAGTCTGGAAATCCCCAAGCCAGAAGATTAATATAAAAGTTAGTCCCCAAATGCTAATATCCGAGGTGCCTGAATAAAGCAAACTGGAAATCTCTCTGAAGAGGCATATCCCCAAACCAGGCTGTGGAGGATTTCCACAGATAAAGACTAAGATGAGGTCACAATTCAAAATTACAAAATATATATTAAAATAATCCCTCATGGGAGAATGTTAGACCACACAAACAGGAATATTAGACATGCTCCCCCCCTCCAAGAGTTAACAAAGAGGAGGAGCAGAACATCAGTTAGGGATAAGGACGGGGTGACAAACAGGTCCCTGCTCTACACAAATGGGCACTGAGCTATGTGTTGACAGTATTCTGTGGCCACGTGCAGGCTCGATGGAAAAGCACAACTGTCATATATAAAGTGTTCTCTTCCTGTTGAAATGGTTTATTTATTTATTTTATTTATTTTTTTTTTTTCCTTTTTTTGTCTTTTTCCATGTCCGGCAATGGATCGCAACCCTCAGTGTCACCCCCGTACCGGACCGGGACCAGCAACGGGATCGCAACCCTCGGTGTTGCTCCCGCGCCTCGCTCAGCCAGTGAGCGGGAACCGGTCTGTATGTGGGATCCGAACCCTCGGCAGGAGCGCCGCCGCGCTTCCCAAGCAGCGCACTGTAGCAGTGCGCCACCGGGCCGGCCCCTGAAATGGTTTATTTTACCTCTCTCTTTGTATGTTTATCTTCTTTGTCCATCTTCCCAGACAAATGAAAACCACTCACTTTACGCAAAGCACTCAAAAAAAAAGAAAAGAAAAATCGTATTTATCTCTGTATCTCCTCACCCCCAGCTCCTGTCACTGTCTTTGGCACATACATGGTGCTCAATCAATTCTTGATAACTGATTGATAAATTGACTAAGCTCCCTGTCTTCCTGGACTCCTGGGCCTGAGTAGTGACACCTGTGGTTTAGAAACTTCAAAGGCAGCTATCAGCTGTCACAGGACAGTCCCAGTGGGGCATATGAAGTCAGCTAATGAAAGGGTTAGCAGCAGAACCGCCTCATAGCCCACCTAAAAGCCACTATTTTTACTCCTCGGAAGATATTTTCCAGTTCAGAACTGTCACCTTTTCCCCCTTGATATATCTTTTACTTCCCAATTGAGCTTCAGTCTCTCTTTCTTCCAGTTTCAAACCAAAATTCCCTCCCAAGAGATATCTCTCCAAACATGGTTTTATGAGGAAAGCTAACAGACCCGGACTGTAGGGCGTTCACGGCACCTTTGATATGGACCAGAGCACAAACAGCCCTGTCACCTCCAGGGAGCACTGCCAGACAGGCAACCACTTTAAACAGGCAGAACTCAGCCAACCTTGCCCTCTTCCCCTTCAATCTACCGCACATCCGAAATCTCTATCCATCACTCATACTCCTCTGTTTGGTCTGGACAAGGGAGTGACTTTGGCAAGGCTCTCAGAATATTCTTCATGAACTCTGGCATTCCTCTTTGCGGTCTAGTCAACCACAGTGGATTAGTTCAGTTTCCCCTTTTAATGGAATTTTAGAAGTTAGTGGACAAATTTAAAGACTCATGCTGTTGAGAGATCAGATTACTTAGAGCAGCAGAATCAAAAGGATATGGAGAAAGTAGCTCCCTAGAGAAATGGCATGTGAGCAAGAGCTTGAAGGAAACAGGAAAAGGCACTCCATGGGAGGGAAGAGCATGCACACAGATGGAGAGACAGTGAGGGGGATATGGGGCACACCAAGGACCACAGTGTGAGTGAATGTAACAAATATAACACAAAGAATAAAGATAAGAAATAAAATTTAATGTTAATAGGTTGGTTGTGGTCAGATGGTGGGACATAAAAGAAGTGGAATGTTATTCTGTGGCAATAACCAAAACCACAACCATTTAATGAGCATCTACTATGTGCCAAGATCGACTGTTGCCGCTGAGGTTACCATGATGTCTCAGACACATGCCTCAAAGCACCAGACTCTTGAGCAATGCACGTTATAAAATAAGGGTATTTTACCCTGGGACATAAACAAGGTGCTTTGGGAAGCCAGAGGGAAGACAGAAAGAGGTGACGGTGGGAGGGTGGCCAAGTCTGGTGTCACTGCAGGAGGAAGTGAACCTGGACTGGGCTTTGTAGACTGAGATAATGAGAGGTTTGGGGATTGATGGGACCTGTGGGCAGGAAAAGGGTATTGCTAAGGGAGGAAGCAAGTTTGTTTGGATCAGCGGAATACTGGCAAATATTTAACAAGCAGCTGGAAGTGGGAAGGTGTTGGTTTGTAAGTTTAGAAGATTTCTATTTTAATTGCTTCCTCCATGGCCAATTTCAAACTACCAGTGTGAAGTCAACCAGTTCACATAATCTCTCACAATTTATTAATCGGCTTCAGCACACCACTGCTTGGTTTGAACATGGTGCACTGGAGGTGACTAGAAAGAATTACAGGTATTTTGTTCTGGTGAGTAGATGGGCCAAAGCGGGATCTGTCTTCAAAGTCCCAAAGGGCTGCTGTATTTGGGGAGGGCGATGCTGAGAAGTTAGGCACCAGGCCCCATGCCTCTATTCAACTAAAGCAGCTCTGCTGCAAATCTGCTTATGTTCAAATGGGTTGTACCACTTCGCCAGCTTAGAGGCACCAAATAAGACGAAATTTCAGTTGATAACCAAATTAAAAGCTAACTTCAGAATGGTACGATGCCCAATATATGCTTTGTGTGTGTGTTTTCTTTCGCATTCTTTTTTTTTCTTTATTAAAACATAATTGTACATATCTGTGGGGTACAGTGTTGAACATCAATACCTGTGTGCAATATGGGAGGCTCAAATCAGGATAACTAGTATGTTCAACATTACACAATGTAATCAGTTTTTGTGGCCCTTTACCAATTTCTCGCTAACTGCCCCCCTACCCCTTTCCCACCTCTAGTGGCCTCAGTTCTGTTCTCTACTTTTAAAAGTTCAATGAATTATTGATTGTTGTATCTTTCTTTCATTGTGTTTTTTTTTTTTTTTTTTTTCCCATCCCACTTATGAGTGAGGACATGCGGTATTTCTCTTTCTTTGCCTGGCTTATTTCACTTAACATAATTTTCTCTAAGTTCATCCATATTGCTGCAAATGGTAGAATTTCATCCCTTTTAATGGCAGAGTAGTATTTCATCATGTGTATATACCGTATCCAGTCATCTGTCAGTGGACGTTTAGGTTGGCTCCAACTCTTCACTATTGTAAGTAGAACTGTGATAAATACGAAAGTGCAGGTATCCCTTTGACAAAGATTTCCATTCCTTTGTGCATATACCCAGCAGTGAGATTGCTGGATCATATGGAAGTTCTATCTGTAGTTGTTTGAAGAACTTCCATACTGTTTTCTATAATGGGTAAACTAATTTATAGTCCCACTAACAGAGTGGGGGTGCTCCCTTTCTCTGCATCCTCACCAGCATTTGTTATTCTGTTTTTTCAATAATAGCCAGTCTAACTTGGGTGAGATGATATCTCAATGTGGTTTTGATTTGCATGTGCCTGATGCTAAGTGATACTGAGCATTTTCCCATGTGTCAGCTGGCCATTTGTATATCTTCCTTTGAGAAATGTCTATTCAGCTCCATTGCCCCCTTTTTTAATTGGGTTAGTTGTTTTTTTACTGTTAAGTTGTTTGAGTTCCTTGTATATACTGGATATTAATCCGTTGTCAGATAAATACTTTGTATGTATTTTCTCCCATTCTGTAGGTTGTCTTTTCACTCTGTTAACTGTTTATTTTACTATGCAGAAGCTTTCTGATTTGATACAATCCCATTTGTTTATTTTTTCTTTTGTTGCCTGTGCTTTTGGGGTTTTATTCATAAGGTCTTTGCCTAGTCCCACCTCCTGAATTGTTTCCTTTAGGAGTTTTATAGTTTCAGATCTTAAATTTAATGCTTTAATCCATTTTGAGTTGATTTTGATACATGGTGAGAGGTATGGTTCTAGTTTCATTCCTCTACACATAGAGGTCCAGTTTTCCCAGCACTATTTATTGAAGAGGCAGTCTTTTCCCCGAGGTATGTTCTTGTTGCCTTTGTCAAAGATCAGTTGGCTGTAAGTACGTGGGTTGATTTCTGGATTCTCTATTATGTTCCATTAGTCCAAGTGTCTGTTTTCATGCCAGTACCATGCTGTTTCGGTTACTTTAGTTTTGTAGTATAATTTGAGGTCAGGTGGGGTAATGCCTCTGGCTTTGTTTTTTTTTGCTCAGGAGTGCTTTGGCTATTGGGGCCTTTTGTTGTTCCATATGAGTGTTAGGATTGCTTTTTCTGTTTCTGTGAAGAATGTCATTGGTATTTTGATGGGGGTTGCATTGAATCTGTAGATCGCTTTGGGTAATATGGAGAATGTCCGGGTATACTCATAGAGTTACCCTTTCCAAATAGCCCTAAGTAAACTCCAAGGTCCCTTTTACACTGAAGCTTCTTACAGAATTTCTCATAGTTGCTTACTGCCACCTGCTGGTGAAGAGATGTAGCACTCAAGGACAAATTGTATCTCAAGGACCAACTGAACTCCAAGCAGCTATAACTTCTGGTTCTTTGTCATCTGATGTCACTGCAGTTGTTAAAGCAAAAGTCAGTTTAAAAAGACAGTCTAATTCAAAGAAATGTCCCCAGTGGCAGCTGCAGTCATTGCCAGTCATTCTGAGAGCTTTCATGTGGCTGGTGAAGGTCCCCCACTGACTGTCCCAGACTTCAGTGACCCTTGAGATACAAGAGAAGGCACTTCTCCCCATATGATGTTCCAGCAAACAGTCCCTGTTTGTGTTCAGAGCTCTCCATGGATACTCAAATGAACAGGGCCAGACCTGGGTTCCCAAGTAATTCCCATAGCAGCCGTACATCTAGTTCCCTAATATCTCCTAAACTAAAAATATTCAAGGGTGATACTTCACTGAGATCTGATACTACTTAAAAGGTTTTGCACTGTCCATTTTATCCTGTCATTAAGATGAGAGTCAGCTCAGTTTTCTGGCAAAATTATTATAGCTTATTTATTCTATATCAAACATAATTTGAAAGAGCCAATTATAGTTGTTTACTTATTTACTTTTTTTACTTTAATTCACAAGGATCAGGGCTTCATTATGAGAGAAGAAGAGAAGAGAAGGCACTCAAGAGAAGGCACACAAGATTTTAAAGTCATTGATGAGTTAATTATGGACGTGATCATTGCTTTTCATATGGTCACTGCAAAGTGAAATTTTTAATTATCTATGAATATGCTAATATAATTATTATAAACTTTTATCAGGAGTATAAGTTTTTCTTTACATCACTCATTTTTTCTAAGTGTAAATATTTTAATAAAATAACTACTGGTTTTGTGCAAAAATGGAAGCTTATCATACATATGGTAACTAATGTTCAGATTTAATCCGATTGAGAAAAATTAAAGTGGTGTTTCTAGCACTTTAGAGTGGTGGATAAATTAAAATATTACATTTGTTTCTATCAACAGATAATATTAACACCAACAGAAAAGAAAACCCTACAGCTAACATCATTCTTCAGAGTGAGAGAAAATATTTTCCTGCTGGGATCAGGAACAAGGTGAAGATGTTCACTCACCACCACTATTTAACATGGTACTGGAAGTTCTAGCCAGTGCCATAAAGCAAGAAGAGGCAATAAAAGGCACATAGTTTGGAAAGGTATAAATAAAACTATCCCTATTTGCAGATGGCATGACTGTCTATGGACAAAAATCCCAAGCCATCTACCAAAAAAACTCCTAGAACAAAAATTAACTGAACCTTTATATACTGGCAGTGGACATTTGAAAACTAAATTAAAAACCAATACCATTTACAACTGCTAAAAAAAAAAAATCCTTAGGTGTAAATGTAATAAAAACATGCAGAGAACTAGAAAGCATTTATGAAAAAAATCAAAGATCTAAATAAGGAAGAGACATTCTGTGCTCATGAATTGGACAACTCAACATAGTAAAGATGTCAATTCTCCCTATGTTGATAGACTAGATACTTCAAAAAGTTTGTGGAAAAATGGAATTGAAAGATAATATGACTCTTTCCGTGAACTTGTTGAAGACCCTTGAATAGATTTATTGCAATTCCTATTAAAGTGCTAGCAAGATATTTTGTTGATAAAGACAAGATTATTTTAAATTTATATGGAAAGGCAAAGGAACTAGAATAGCTAAAACAATTTTGGAAAATATGAATATAGTGGGGAAACTCACTCTACCCAATTTTAAGACTTACTATAGAGACATAGTAAAAAGACTACATGGTATTGGTGGAGGGACAGACACATAGATCAATGGGATAGAATAGAGAACCCAGAAACAGACCCACAAAAATATGCACAACTGATTTCTGACAAAGGTCCAAAATCACTGGAATGGAGAAAGAATAGCCTTTTCAACATATGGTGCTGGAGCTAGTGGATATTCATGGGCAAAAATGCTAACTTTGACCTCACATATTAACTCAAAAAAATTAACTCAAATTTTTGAATCATAAATTGAAGAGTGAAATGTAAAACTATAAAATTTCAGAAAAAAATCATAGGTGAAAATCTTTGAGACCTAGGGTTTGGTGAAGAGTTCTTAGACCTGACACCAAAAGCATGATTCATAAAGGGAAAAAAAATTGATAAGTTAGACTTCATCAAAAGTAAAAATGTTTGTCCTGCAAAAGACCCTCAAAAGTTGAAAAGACAAGCTACAGACTAAAAGAAAATATGTGTAAAGCATGTGTCTGATAAAGGACTCACATCTGGAATTTGTGAGAACTCAGAATGCAACAGTAAAAAAATCAATCCATTCACTTAGAAAATAGGCAAGAGATGTGATGAGACAGTTTACTAAAGAGGATACAGAGATGGCAAATAAACACACAAAACATATTCAACATTATTAGCAAATAGGAAAATGCAAATTAAGGTCACTATTAGATATTACAACACATCTATCAAAACAAGGAAAATGAAAAACAACGTCAGCACGAAATACTGGCAAAGATAAAGAAAAACTGAATCTTCCGTACATTGCTGGTGGCAATGTAAAATTTTATGGCTACTCTGCACATTAGTTTGGCAGTTTCTTAAAAAAAAAAAAAATTCATCTACTATACAACTTAGCAATCATCCTTCTGGACATTTAACCCAGAGAAATGAAAACTTTAGGTCAACATAAAGTGGTATTATAAAACCTGCACATAGCAGTTTTATATGTAATAGATAAAATCTGGAAATAACCCAAAATGTCATACAATAGGTGACTGATTAAACAAACAGGACACATTCATGGCAGGAATACTACTCAGTAGTAAAAAAGCAACAAACGACTGATACATGCAACAACTTGGATTGATCCCAAGGAAAGTGTGCTGAGTAGGAAAAAAAAAAGTCAATCTCAAAAGCTCAAATACTGTATGATTCCATTTATATAATATTCTTGAAAGGACAAGCTACCTTGATTTTCTGCATTTGATTTACATGATTTACATGTCTATGTCTGCCTATTAGATGTCATCTCTGGGACCAACATCATCTTTTAACAGATTAACAATTGCCAAGATTTAGGATGTTGGAGGGAGGAAGTGGAGGGTATTATAAAAGGGTAGCACTGGGAGATCTTTGTGGTGATGGAATAGTTCTGTATCTTGATTGGAGCAGTGCTTACCAAATCTAGACATATAATAAGATGAAACACAACTATGCACACACTTTATACCATCGTCAACTCCTGGTTTTGAAGATGTAATCACTGGGGAAATAGTGAAGGATATACAGGACCTCTTTGTGCTACCTCTGCAACTTCTTGTGAACCTATAATTGTATCAAAATAAAAGGCTGTTTTTTTAAAAAAAAAAAATCCAGCTAGCAAAAAAAAGAGAGAGAATGCTCTTTAACAATTACTATAATTGTGTGCCTATGTATGATCAAATTACCTCTTAGTGAATTCCAAGGGCAGGAATCCTATTTATTAATTATATTCCTGCTGAAACCTTTTTACTGCCCCCTTTATGCCCACCCTAGTACACAGACATCTTCAATCACACTTATAACTCTTTACTGCATTTGATTTAGTGATCGACATGTCTTTGTCCTTCTAGGAGATATCAAACCCAGGTTCACACCAAAGTCATCTTTGAAGCCCCATTGATTAGCACAGTGGTGCATATTAAAGGTTAAACAAGGTTGACGAATGAGTGAGCTATATCCAAATAAACTATATGCTGATTTTTAAGAAACGGAAGAATTTGATTTAATCACTGCGCAATGTATACGTATATCAAAACATCACATTCTACACCATAAATATATACAATTTATCATTTGTCAATTAAAAAGTTAAAAAGAAAGATTAGTTCTGTTGATTAGAGCACGGCCTTGTAACACCAAGATCAAAGGTTCAGTTCCCCAGACCAGCCAGTCACCAAAAAAAAAAAAAAATTTAAGAAAGAAATCGAAGAATGCCTGAATGAATAATTTCAGATAATGACTTTGGGAGTTTGTGTGGTGTCTTTACCAAAAATGGTTTGGTGAAATGAAAGCGTCTACATTTTAATCATGGGAGTATCTTAGAACATTCTCACTCCAGCTGTCCTGGTTATTTTCCAAAACTGAACAATTCCAAGACTGGCCAGAAGGGGGAGAACAACTCCTTAGTTTAGAGTTGGAATCTATTGCACTCATCTGCAGCTAAAGGAGTTTCCTATGTTTTAACCCATGCCTGTATTTATACAGGTAACAATGTTTCTAAAGTGACAATTACTTTTACTGACATATTTGCTATTGCTGTGAAGCATATTCATAACAAACTTGCAAATTCCCCATCTACTATCAGGACTTACCATTTATCGTGTCAATATGTCCTTCCCCTCCTCCCTGCCCTCTCATCTCTCCACCCCCCAATTTTTTTAAAATTATGGTTAAAAAAAAAATACATACACACAGACCATAATCAGGTTCTTCCACACAATCCAAGAGATGAAGGTCAAAGTGGGTTAAAGGTGACACGGTGTATTGTAAAAATGAGCACAGCAGAAGAGTGGCTTTATATGTCTCTTAACTGGAGAAACAGAACTAAAGCTTCTGAAATATAAAGAAGTTTCTGAATAAGAGAAGCAGAGCCAGAATTGGCACCTAATTCTGCCCCTCAACCCTTCAGAATCCTGATTTTTCTCACTAGTTCTCTCAATTATGGAGAAAAGTGAATTGACTGCGTATCTTTACCTTTTTCCTTTTCTGACTACTTTGGGATAGAAACAAGTTGTCCTATTTAGCTAATGCTGCATAACAAATTACACCACAATTTACTGGCTTCACACAATGACAATTTTCTTATTTATCAGTTCTCTGGGTTACCTGGGCTAAGCTGGGTTGCTATTCTTAAAACATTTTCTGGGTTCACTCATGCAGCAGCAGTCACCTGGCAGCTGGACTAGGGGAGAAAGGTCTAAGATGGCCTTATTGCCATGTATGGGGCAATGCCTTGATACCAGCCGTCAGCTTGGCCTCTCTCTTCCATGTAGTGTCTCATTATGCAGTGGTTTAGCCTGCACTTCCTTACCTGACTGCAGGGGAGTTCCACAAGGGCATAGAATGTAACTTCCACCATGCTCTATCATGCAAGATGATTAAGTCCTAGAGATGTGCTGTACAACATTGTGCCTATAGTTAAGAATACTGTATCATAGTGTATTAGTCTGTCTCTGTGTTTCTGTTGTTTATAATAAAAATACCCAGACCTGGATAATTCATAAGAAAACAAAATTTATTGCTTACAGTTTCTGAAGCTGGGAAGTCCAAAGTCCAAGAAAAGCATCTGGTGAGGGTCTTCCTTGGTGGTGGCTTCAGCGACAGAGGGTATCACATTGCAAGATGGCAGAAGCAGAGAGAGAGAGAGAGAGAGGTTCTCACATACTCTCCTTTTAAAGCCCTCAGAACCACACCCATGAACTAGGGTGTAGTTCTCAGAATCTAATCACCTTTTCAAGCCCCCACCTTTCAATTACTACAATAGGATTTCCCATCCTCAACAATTACAATGGGATTAATCTTTAATGACTTTGGGGGGGGGGATTCAATACAATGCATGTAGCCATAAAAAATCGTTAAGAGGACAGATCTTGTGTTGTGTTCTTATCAAAATTTTAAAAGACGAAAGAAACTGTAGTATGACAGATAAGCTGATCATTAACATTTGTTAAACTCATGCCATATGCCAAAACAAAAACCAAACAAACAAAACCCCAAGGGTGAGCCCAAATTCAAGGGGTGGAGTAATAGATTCCATCTCTTAATAGGATAAGTGGCAAAGTCACATTGCAAAGGGGCATGCAGGAAGCTTTGCAAACAATCTTCCACAGTCTGCCCTCTGGCCACAATACTTCACATCCCTCCCACAAGCAAAATACATTAACTCCCTTCACCAAACCCCCAAAGCCTTATCCAATCACAGCATCAGACTCAAGGTCCATGATCTCATGACCTAATTAGGTCTGGATGTAAATAAGTTCCCTAGGTACAGGTCCTCAGGCACAAAACTCTATGAGAAAAACAAGCTCACTTCTTCCCACACACCAAGCATACAATGGTAAGATCAGAATAGGATCATTGCCATGACACTCCTGTTCACAAAGGGATGGTTGGACACCTCAAAGCAGTCACTGGTTCATGGCAATTATGAAATCTGGCTGGGCACTAGTTGCAATTCTTCCTGATTCAGGGGCAGGGATGGTTCTTTGAGTAAGATCAGATTCTGTTTCCTGAGAGTGGTTTCATAATCGATTTTATCCTCAGATCTTGGCCTTGCACTCTCAGAGGCACTCACTTTTTTTTTTTTTTCTTCTCTCTTTCATAAAAAAATGACCCATATTTGCAGTTGAAAAGTTTTCTTAGCTTTCTCCCTGCTCATAGAAATTTGAAGTTCCAGAAGCCTCTTTTTAACTGTCTCTGTATCGTTCAGTCCAATCTGATACGATTCCCTCTAAAACATTGGATTTTCTATGAATCTTACTGGGATTCACTCTATGCCTTGAAAGCAACATCCATCCATAAGTCTTTTAGATGCTAACTTTTCTATTTGAAAGTGTAAGTTCAAAGTTTTCTACATTTCTTCTCAATTCTGGTTACAAACTCATCAATTCTCTCTTTAGTTCATCTCTCATTATATACAAATAACAGAAGCCAACTGGTATTTTTAACTTTGCCTGAAAATCTCAGTAGCCAAATCCTCTGGTTCATTTAGGCATGTTATCAATTTTTCAAGTTACCACTGGAGATAGACTTTAAATAATTTCAGTGCTAAATAACACATAATTTAGGTAAGTACTTTCTTCAGGCTTCAAAAGCCTCTATCATTTCCTCTTCCCACTGCCTAGGCTCAAAGCCAAGTGTTTTAAGTTGCGTTTATAGTACCATCCACTTTCAGGTACCAATTTCTCTCCCAATTAAATATTGTTGCATAAAAACCGCACTGAGTAACTTAAAAGAATAACATTATTTCTCATAATTCCGTGGCTGTGCTGTGCTGGGTGGTTCTCTGGATGGTCTCACCTGGGGATCCTCATACAGCTCCAGTCATCTGATAGCTCTATTGGAGCTGGAGGACATAAGATGGCCTTACTCTCTCTTATGGGGTCTTGGTGCTGGCTGTGAGCCTGAGTCTCTCCACTACATAGTCTTCCATCATTCAATAGTTTAACCTGGGCTCTTTTACATGGTGATAGGAGCATTTTCAGAGCCTAAAGGAGAAGCTGCAAAATGTCACTTCTGTCACATTCTATTGGCTGAAGCAAGTCAAAAGGCTAGCCCCCATTCAAGGCATGGGGAAATGGATTCCATCTGTTGATGAGCAGTAAAGTCACACGCAAAGGGACATGCAGGATGAAAGGAGCAAACAATCTACTGCAGCAAAATGGGGAACATAATGGAAGCTACTTTGGGGGGAAAACTGGTGAAACAGGGAAAGAGAAAATAGGGTTGACAGAAATGTGACAACTCCTGGGTAAGCAATAAATTGGGGAAATGAGCCAAAATCCAAGGGTATCCAGCAGATGAACTGTTTACACCTCAGGCGCAGAGTAACTTTGTATGAGACACTTACAGTCTCAGAAAAGGTCGAGCCCAAATATCACAGAAAATAGGAAGACAACCTAAATCCATCTTTTCTCCTACCCCTACCCTATCCTTGGTCTTCAGAGAAGTGAACAGGACACAAAATGTTCCTCCCTGACACTGTAGTTTAAAGGAAGAAACAAGGAACTCAGACACGATTGGAAGGTGGCCGCCCATCTACCTTAGAGTAAAACAGAATGTCAATCATGAATGGGATAAGAAGAAATGACATTCAACTCAGCAAGTATACGACAGGGTGAAAAAGGAAGAAGGAAAAAAGAAAAAAAGAGGAAGGGAGGGAGGAGAGGTTCATTCCACCCACTCCACGTAGGTCCAAGAATGAGAAAAAACACCGAAGGAATGCTTCACACTAGAGAACGGGTTAACAGGAACATGAACCTAATACATAAAAAGAAGCTCAAAGAACTTATGATAAAATAATAAAAGGAGATTTGAAAAGAGGGGATAGCAGGTCCCAAAAAATAATAATGTGGAAATAACGAATTATAAATAGTAAAGACTAGAATCAACATTGATGAAAAAAATGGAATCAAGGGCATTTGAGATCATCACAGTGATTGAAAATATTTTAAAAAGTGGGGCCGGCCCAGTGGCGCACTGCTACAGTGTGCTGCTTGGGAGCGTGGTGGCGCTCCTGCCGAGGGTTCGGATCCCACATACAGACCGGCCACTCACTGGCTGAGCAAGGTGCGGGCGCAACACCGAGGGTTGTGATCGCGTTGCCGGTCCCGGTCCGGTACGGGCGTGACACTGAGGGTTGCGATCCGTTGCTGGTCACGAAAAAAGACAAAAAGGAAAAAA